>NW_024104445.1:840420-1097319 GCF_003945595.2 Pipra filicauda
TCCCAAAGGAAGCTCAGTGCCCCGTGCCCGGCCCCACTCGTGTCGTCCCGTGGTGAAGCGTTTCTGAGCCCCCCCCCAAAAACCTTCTGGGCCCCCTTCCCAAACCCTTTGGGGCCTCCCCAACCCTCTGAGTCCACCCCGAACCCTCTGGACTCCCCTAAACCCTCCAGGCCTCTCCAACCCTCTGAGCCCACCCCGAACCCTCTGGGCCCACCCCAAACCCTCTGGGCCCACCCCAAACCCCTCTGGACTCTGTGTATATTAATGACTGTGTCTCGTGACGTTCTTACAAGCTTGGTGTATAGTGATTTCCCCAAACCTCTTGATTTTAGTTGGGCTTTTTTTATTTTCCACCCCCTGGATTGCCCCCCCTTCCCCTGCCATTAGATGCACTGCAATATTTTGGGGTCTATGGTTTTGTTCTCTCTCCCCCCGAAGGCTGTGACCCCCCCTTTTCCTTCCCCCAAATTGCTCTTTCTTGCCTCGTTGGTGGTTAGCCCCCCCTTCCCTCCCTGTCTGCTCCTTGCCCATAAAGTTAAATATATATTTTTAGGGCAAAGGCTGTATCATTGCACTGATATTTGTTGGTTCCCCCCTCGGTCCTCCCAGCCCGTTTTCGTTCCTTCTTGGTTTAGCAATGCAAATGCTTCAGGATCTTGTATGTTGGACATTATTATAATTATTATTATTTTTTTTTCTGTTACAGTTATTTATATAAAAAATAATTTATCAAAAAGGAAAACTTTAAAAAAAAAAATAATCTAGTCTGTCTTGGAACTTGTTTACCTTGAAATTACTGGAATCTAAATGTTTGAAAGTGTTGAAGCACAAACATGTATCATCTCTGTATATCTGTTCTTCTGTACTAAAGCACTCGAGTGACTAAATAAAAGCGATCTCCATCCCTAGTGCAACTGGGGCTGTGCTGTGCCACTCGTTGGGGGCCAGGAAACAGGGAAAAGATGTAGGGAAATACCCCACCCAGCCCCACACGCCTCCAAGAGAGGGATCCTGGCGTGGTGATGCCAAAACTCCCCCCGAGAAACGGCTTTGGGAAGGAAAATAAGCACACAAGGTCATCCAACCACATTTATTTCCTTCAAAAATAGGTGATTTCTTAGTACAAAATACCAGCCCAGTGGCTCTGCTGGGCGTTAAAAAATAGGGGATCAGGAAAAACCCATTATTTTTCTCCTGGCTGCTGCATTTGGGATAGTTAAACGTGCTTCCCATCATACCCTGGCTGGGCTGGGGGCGGGTCACAGCTTCCAGTTTGGGACACAGGCACGAGCAGAGGCAACCAGAGACACAGAAATCCTCTTTAAAATCCCCCCAACCCACCCCTGTCCCTCCAAAAAGGCCAGGGGGTAGGGGGCAGTCCCATTCCCAGCCCCTCCCTGGGGGGTGCAGGATCAGGCTCAGGGATTGAGGAACTCTCTGGGGGTGGCACTGATCCCAACCCCCCCAAATGGGGGCCTTTGTACCACAAATAAAAGCAAAAATAAATACGTTTGACACTGGCACTTCAGGTAGGTGCTACAGATAAACAGAGCTGGGGTGCCACAGGAGGTGCTGGAGGGGTTTGACTGGACCCATCCCAGGAAAAGCTGCTCTGTCCACATCAAATTCCTTTAAAAAAATAGGCATTAACTCATTACAAACCCCGCTGGGAGGGACAGGGGCTCTGCAGACCCCTCAGCACCACATCTACCCCCAACTCAGTCTTGCAGGGTGATTTTTTCCCTCTACCAGACTGCATTCCCTGGGAATCCCAGGGGAAAACCCCAAACCCTTCATTTCATTTTCATCCTGGATGATGCTGTGGGTGGCCACATCCAGGGATGTGGGCAAAAAAAGCCCCACAAATGCCCTAAAGGTTGTGCTGGAAATGAAAACCAAAATATATATATATACATACGTATCTATGTAAAGATGTATCTATAGATACAGATCTGTGTATATACAGATTTATATAGAGAGATATCTCTGTCTTTCTAGAGATATATATCTAAATATAGATAGACATGGATTTATCTCTGTCTAGATATATCCATATATAGATACATATATATAGACACACACATTATATATCAATCAACCCTCAAAGAGTGGTTTAGCTGCTTACTGGCTGTCTTGGGGAAAAAATAAATCACAAAAATCCCACACAAAGAAGGGTTTCCCCAGAAAGGATCCCGCTGGGTTCAAGTCCAAGGGCAGAGCAGGAGGGGGACACGTGGGTTGAGCCCCCCCAGGAGGCCTAAAATCTGGGAAAGGGGTGGAATAGGGAATCACAGGTATTTCTGCCCATGCAGGCACAGAGGTAAACACAGCTGCCAAGGGGGGCTCGACCTGTGCAGGACCTACACCAGGTCACAGCAGCCCCAGAAGTGCTTAGGTTGGGGTGGCCACTGCCTTAGGGGGGGACACGGGGCCACCCCCTTGGTCCCAGGGGATGGTGCTCATTCCTCAGGGTGCTGCAGGTCCCAGGGGACCCCTGCCCACACCTTCCCCCCTCCTGCAGCTTGAGTGGTCCTGAAAACAGACAGACAGACAGACAAGCGATGCAGGAACTCCAAGGCAAGCAGGAAGGGGTGGGAGTCAGGGTAGGACCCCCCGGAGATACCTCCAGCCCCGGTGCCCCCGGATCTGGCACTGGGAGCACCCAGTGCTGGGATGTTGATAGTGGGGGACCATCCTCCTCCTCATCATCCCTGCCTGCTGCGAGGGCAGGGATGGTTTGGAAGGTGCCAGGGGGACCCTCAGAAGAGGCAGGAGCCCCTCAGGTCCCGTGGGACCCTCAGAAGAGGCAGGAGCTGCGCAGATCCCGTGCCCGGCCCAGCTCAGCGGCCAGTGCCCGACTCATGCGGGTGGTGGTCACCCTGACGCTCTGGGCAGCCTCCACGGCCCGGCTCAGGGACCAGTTGAGCTCGTCTAGCTCCTGCAGGTCCAGGCTGAGGCAGTGGTGGCGGGGCTGTGCCCGGGAGGGTCTCTGTGCCCGCCGGTTTCCCCCGGTGAGGCGCGGGGTGGCCGCGGCCGTGGCGGGGGCTGAGGTAGGTACGGCTGGGGAGCAGTAGCTGGGAGGAGAAAGAAGGGGATATGGGCTCAGTGTTGCTTCTGAGCCCCCCCCCGGCTCTGTGCCCCCCCCGCCTTGTTTTCATCCCTCTCCCCCACCTCATCCACCCCCCCACCCTCCAGCACCTTCCTGCTCCGCCCAGACCCCTCCCCAAAGGAGCTGTGGCTGTGTCACCCCATTCCCACCCGGATGGGATCTGTGGGCAAACCAGCAGGTCCTTGGAGCGGGCACAGCCCTGCCTGGGTTCACCCTGCACCCCTGGGGGATGCTGACCCACCCTGGGCCCCCTCCCCACCTGCCCACAGAGCATCCTTACAGCACGGAGGGCACGTAAGGCACGAGGGGGACGGGGGCGAGGCAGACGGTGGCAGCAGGACCGGCTGCCAGGTACCAAAATCCGGGCTGATCCGGCTTCTCGGCTCGGGGACCAACGTGGGAGCCTGGGGACGATGTGGCACCGGGGCCACGCTCTGCTGTGGGGAGAGAGGAAGGTGGTTGGGGGGTGAGATGTCCCCAGGGGTGTTAGATGTTCCCAGGGGTGCTAGATATCCCCAGGGGTGTTAGATGTTCCCAGGGGTGCTAGATATCCCCAGGGGTGTTAGATGTCCCCAGGGGTGCTGGATGTCCCCAGGGGGTGCAGGATGACCCCAAGGAGTGCTGGATGTCCCCAGGGGTGCTGAATGTCCCCAGGGCTGTGCATCGAGTGGCAGCCTCAGGTGACATCACCCCCTGGGTGGGACATCACCCACTGCTGGGTGGGAACACCCATACCCGCAGGTGGCACTGCTGGCTGTCACTTCTGTCCCCAAGCAGTGTCGGGGAGCTGAGGGCTGTTCCCTGCCCACCTCTCACACAGGGATGGGCTGTACCAAGCACGTGTCACCCTCGTCACCCACCGTGCGTGGCTCTGTCCCTGCTGCCTGGCACGGGGGGGCCCAGGGGCGCCCGGCAAGTGGGGCAGCGTGTCCTCCTTGGGGTGCTGTGCTGGGGCTGCTGGGTGGCATCACCCACCCAGAATCCACCTATGGAGGGAGCAGAGAGGGAATCGGGAATGTCCTGTGCAGAACAAGCGAGGGATGTTTGGGAAGAGCAAAGTGTTTTTGGGGGGTGGCTGGGATGGGCTGGGAGGTGGGGTGGGGGCTGCTGCAAAGGGGGTCTGCAAAGGCACATATCCAGGACAGGTTCCCACTGCTCCCAGTGACACCAGTGGCTGCAGCCCCGGGGCAGAGGGGTCTGGCCGAGGGGTGAGTTAGAGCCTCAGGTCGTGAGGAATGGGCTCCCCCCTCCCCGAGCCTCTCTAATGAATGAGTAAGTCATTAGCAGCTCTGTTAGCAGGTGGCAGGGAAGGCCAAGAAGGGGCTGGGGCTGCTCCCCACTCACCCGATGATGTCCCGCTCCTGCGACATCGAGGGCACCCCGGGGTGCCCGGCTCCTCTCGGGGTGCTGGGGCAGCACGTGGTGTCCCCCCCTGGTACCGTGTCCCTGCCAAAACCCAGCGTCAGCACGGCCGGGGACTCCAAAGTGGGGGTGGCCACCCCCTCCCCCAGCACTGACCACCACCAGCACCCACCTGTGTACTGTCCCCGGAATGTCACCGCTCCCGGGGGGCTCCCAGGGTGCTTCCGCAGGGAGGGGCGTGCCCGGGGCCCGGCGGGAGAGGGGTCCGACTCGGAGGCTGTGGCAGAGGAGAGGGAAGTGGAGTGGGATCCGGTGGGTCTGAGCCCCAGATCTGCAGGACCCACTGTGGGGTCTTATGGGACCACCAGGACCTGCCTGGTCTCCGCAGTCCCACAGCCCCACCAACACCCTGTTCCGTGCAGGGAGGGGCTTGTCCCCTCTGTCCCCACCCCGCTGGGGTCCCACTTACTGAGGTCCAGCTCCGGCCTGTCCCGTGGCAGCGATGCCGACCTGCCCCTCCGCGTGGGTGCGACCCCGGGGGCCACCCTGCCCCGCGCCGGGGGGCTCAGCTCCCTGCGGAGGGGACAGAGATGCTGTCACCGCCCAGACCCCTCGGTGTCCCCACCCACCCGGCTGCCGGTGCCCCCAAGCCCAACCTCTGCCTGTCACAGCAGAGGTGGGACAGGCTGGGGGTGTCCCCGCGCCCACGGGACAGGGACACAGTGCCGCCCCCCAGGTCCCTCCTGCCACCTACCCCGAGGGTGCTGCGTCCTGGGGGGACGATGGTGCGCTGCCCACGGGCTGCCTCCTGGCCGGGGCGACACGGGGAGTGGCTTTTCCCTCGGGATAGCTGCGGGAGCGGTGCAGGGTCTCCTCCAGCCGCCGCCGCAGCCGCCACACCTCCTCCCGCAGCTCCCGGATGGCCTGGCTGTGCGGGACAGAGGCCACGCTGAGGGGCGTCTGCAGCCAGCAACGACCCCAACAGGGCTGGGGGCCCTGGGGGAGGATCAGCCCCATCCCCACCACCAGCACCCAGTAGCTGTAAGGCTCCCCCAAAACCAAGCCTGGATTGTCTGGGCTGGGGGTCCAGTCTCAGGCACCACATGTGTCATGAGTTTGGAAGGCTCAGTCCCAGAGAGGTCCCGGCTCTCCAAGAAGGGGAACCTGCTGCTGCCCAGCAGAACGTGAGGGTGCCTTTGGGGGGTCCCTGTGCCACCCAGGGGGGTTTGGCCCGGTTTTGGGTTCCATGGACACTCACTCGCGCTCCAGGCGGGAGCCCAGCAGGTCACAGTGAGCCGGGGTGAGGGACGGCAGGTCGGGGGACAGGAGGGTGGGGGACGGCGTTTCAGGGGATGGTGGGGGGCTGGTTGGGGCTGGGGATGGAGGGACCCTCCTGGCCATGGCTGGGGGGTGTCCACTGGTGCTGGCACAGCTCCTGTCTCCCACCTCCGAGTCCGTGTGAGCTGCGGAGGAAAGGGAGCACAGTGAGTCAAGGTTGGCAGCGTGAGAAATGGGGTGTTCCCCCTGCCCAAGCAGAGAGAATCTCAGGAGACACCCCTAGTCCTGCACCCAAAGGGGTTTGGGAACACCATAAACCAGAGCTTCTCCCCCTCCCCAGGGCCAGGGCCCCCCCAAATCTCTCTCCCTGTGGACACGTCTCTCCCCAAGCGCTGCCTACTCACCTCCGTCGCCGCCGGGGTCGGGCCCCGCCTCGCTGCCCGCGCTCTCGGCCCAGCGAGGGGTGGAACTGCTCTGCGAGGGGGTGCTGGGGGGCAGGCAGGGCCCCTCCGTGCCCCCCTGCCCGTCCGCGGGGTAGATGCCCATCAGTGCTGTCTCGGAGGGAAGCGGGGTCGTCTCTCTCTTCCGTGGGGCACGGAGGGTTGTGGGGATGGGGATGGAGGGTCCCAGCGAGCCGGGGACCCTGGGGATGAGAGAGGTCATGCAGGGAGCCCTCATGGCTCACCCTACACACCTCCAACCCCCCCTGTACCCCCTCCCTGTGCCCCACGGCCGTGAAGCCTCTCTCCCCGTCGCTGCTCCTCTTCGATCCCCCGCAGACAGAGCCGACAGCCCGTGCCCCTGAATTCCCGAAGGCAGGTGCGGGGGCCGTACCCGGTGCCAGGGGGGCGGTGCTCGGGGGTGTGCACGGGGGGTGACACCCTGCTGGCCTCCGAGCCCACGAAGCCGCTGTCCGTCTCCGGTGACACGATGCGCTGCTCCCGCAGGGACGCGGGGACAGCAGGATCGGTGCTGAGCACCCCAGGACCCCCGGCAGGGTCTGGGGGTGCTGGCAGGGGGGCACCCAGGGGATTCACCTTGCGGGGCCCGTGCTGGGGGGCAGCGCTGCCCGTCCCGCTGCTGCGGCGGGACAGCGGCGCCCGTGGTGGTCCCGGGGCCACCAGGTGGGGCTTGGCAGTGGCTGGTGGCTCCTCAGAGGTGGCAGGGGATGGGTGGCCCCGTGGCCCCTCTGCTTTTGGGGGTCCCTTGGAGGGCAGCAGTGCAGCTTTTCTCTCCGGGGGATGCCTGTGAGGGAATGGATGGAGAATGAGGATGAGGCAGAGCAACCTCAAATGTGGGGAAATCCCTGGGGCAGCAGCTCTCCCGCGGAGGTCACCAACTCTGAAGCCAGCGAGGCAAAACAGGAGCCCGGATGGCAAATTCCTGCTCACCCTGCCTGGGGATTCGTCCTCCCTCAGCACTTACACGGGGAAGGTCTCCAGGTCAGCCCCCTCCTCCAGTGACCGTGTCCTGCAGGGGACCTTGCCGGGGCCACCGTCCCCTGCTACAGGCGCATCCACCTCCTCCTGGGACCCGCTTCCCGCCAGGCTCAGCTGCTCCAGACTCAGTGATTGCGGCAGGGACTTGAAGTGCTTGTACCTGGGGGGGATCACAGGGTGGTTTGGGGGAGATGCTCCCCACCCGAGCCCCTCCCGCGCTGCCCCGAGGGCACTCACTGCTCCAGCAGGTCCGCGAAATCCTCCTCCACTCGGAGCTGCTTGTGCCAGAGGGGCCAGAGCAGCCCCCCCCTCACTCCCTCGTTGTCCCCCGCTGTCCCCAGGGCACCGTCCACCAGCGCGGGGCTCTGCAGGGCACAGCAAAAGGGGGGGTCGAGAGGCATGACCCCCCCCCCAGCCGCAGCAGGGTGCCCCCATCCCAGCACCTTTGCACCCCCAGCTCACCTCGGGGCATGGGGAGTGGGGGGCCGGCGGTGGAGATGGGGCTGGGGGGCAGCGGGGCTGCGGGAGGGGCTGCAGAGGGGACTGTAGGGGGGGCTGCCGCCTGTCCCCCGGCTCCAGCCGCTCCTTCAGCCCCTCCAGGCGCAGCCCCAGGCGGTAAATCTCCTCTTCTACCGCCCTGAAAGACATCGGCCATCAGTGCCGGGCGGGGAGGTACAATGACCCCCGAGACTCCGAGGGTTCTGGAAGAGGAGACTGTGGGGTCGAGCACGTACCTGTCAGGATCAAACCCCCCCGCAGCCCCCGGGAGCTGCTGCCGGCCCCGCAGGTATTCCCGCTCCAGCGCATCCTGCGCGTCCTTCAGCAGCCTCATCCTCTGCGGCACAAGAAATGCGGGGTCCGACCCTACCCGCTCTGCACTGGGTCCCAAAATCCACCCTGATCCCGCCACCCGCCCAGGGCTGGGGGTCCGGGAAGGGGCTGGCACACCTGGAGCTGCTCCGAGGGTGGGAGGCTCCCCGCACGGATCCACCTTTCGAAGGACTCCACCTGCCCGGGAGAGCATGGGTTGAGCCCGGCCCTGCAGCAGTCCCCCTTCTGCAGGCCCCCTCAGCACCCCTCTGCACCCCCTCCCCATTGCCCCCCATCCAAAGCCTCCCCCCAGCTGCACCCCCGGCAACACCCCTGTCCCCAGCTCCCCCCCAACTGCCCCCTTTCCCGCAGCCCCTTCCATATCCCCCTCCAGTATCCCCCCAACACCCCCCCCCTCCCCACAGCCCTCCAGCAGCCCCCACCCCTGCAGTCCCCCGCAGCCTTTCTCCCCACAGCCCCTCCATAGACCCCTCCCATAACCCCATGAACACACCCCCTCCCCACATCCCCCCAAAAGCCTCCACTCCTGCAGTCCCCCCATAGCCCTCCTCCCCACAGCCCCCCAGCAGTCCCCTCAGCAGCCCACCTTGCCAAAGCCACCCCAAGACACCCCCCAACACACCCATGCCCCACATTCCTCCAGCAGCCCCCACCCCTGCAGACCCCTCAACTCTCCTCCCCCAGGACCCCCAGCACTCCCCCCAAAACCCCTCCCCGCAGCACCCCCCATATCCCCCTCCAGTCCCCCCCAACACACCCCCTCCCCACGTCCCCCTAATAGCCCCCACCCCTGCAGCACCCCCCTGTTTGCCCCCACAGTCCTCCTCCCTGCAGCCCCCCCAGTACCCTCTTAACAGTCCCCCTTCCCACAGCCCCATAGCCGTCCCCAATTCGCCCCCCAACTCACAGCAGCCCACACCCCTGCAGACTCCCCTGCACTCCCCCCAAAACCCCTCCCTGTGACACCCCCAACACATCCTCTCCCCACAGCTCCCCCTCAGTCCCCCCCAATAGCCTCCCCCCAGCCCACACCTCCACAGCCCCCCTCCCCACAGCCCCCACCAGCTCTCTCCCCAGCTGCCCTTCTCCCCATAGCCGGGGGGAGTAGCCCCCCAGTAACCCCCCTCCCCGCAGCCACCTCAACCCCCCCAGTCGCCCCTCTACAGCCCCCCAGCAGCCCCCACCCACTCAGCCCTCTACGGCCACCTCCACAGCCCCCCTCCCCGCAGCCCCCCAGCACTTTCCCCACTGCCCCCCTCCCTGCAGCCCCACGCAGACCCCCCCAAGGCCCCCCCAGCCCACCCTGCAGCCCCCCCGGTCCTTGCCTGTGCCTGCAGCCTGCGGCTCTGCCCCGCCAGTGCCCGGGTGAGCCGGGGGCCGGGGCAGCAGCACGGCCCGGGGCAGCTGGGGCAGCCCCCCCCGGGCGGAGGGGGGGATCGGGGGTGGGGTGAACCCCCCCGATCTGATGGTCCCGGTGCTGGAGCTGCGAGGAAACACAAGGACAAGTGAGTCTGGGGACCCCCCGCACTGTGAGGAACCCGTGGGTGTTGGGTGAGCATCCCGCCAAAAAACGGAGCAGGAGGGGGATGAGATGGACGGGAAAGGTGGATCAACCCACCTCCAGCTGGCGAGGTGGAGGCTGTGGCCGTGGCCGTGCCAAGAGCTGCCGTCCGGGCTTGTGGGATGCTGAGGGTCATCACACGGCAGCCGGTGCCCACGGTGCCCACGGCCAGGCTGCGGCTGGGCTGGGGCGGGTCCGAGAACAGGCTCACCTGGGCAGGGACGGCGGGTTCAGGCACCCACCCTGCACTCCGACCCCGGCACCGCCCACCCACCGTGCCCCCGGGGCACCCTGAAGCACCTCGGCTGTGGGGGGGCACAGCCCTGCCTCAGCTTCCCCACCCACGCAGGGCAGGAGGTGGCAGAGGTGACACGGGGACACGCTTCCGCCGGTGGCCCTGCCATCTCAGCGACGTGCCTCGCCATTTTAGGGACACTCTGGCTCAGCCGCCCCCCTGGCACGGAGGGGACCCCACCACGAGGGGGGCACGGTGGCCCCCGCTTTGCTGTGGGCTCTGCGGTGACCTCACCCCTCCCTCCCTGGGCCGGGCTTGCTCAACCGCAGCTCCCCGAGAGGAGGAAGAGGAGGGGGCCGGGGGAGGAAGACACGCTGAATAACCTCAGGGAGGGAGGAACAGAGTGGGGGACCTCCCCACAGCCACCCCGACCCCACAGCCACCCCAACCCCACACCCACCCTGGCCCCCAGGCGCAGCTGGTCGATGGTGTTCTCAGCCTCGGCGTACTTGGTCAGCAGCTTGTGGTAGTCGTCCTGCAGGGAGGGGACACCAGTGGGGGCCAGCACCCGGTACAGGGGGGATGGCAAAGGGGGAGGCAGCCCTGTGTGAGGACAACAGGCCTGGGGGGGGATCCTATGGGTGGGTGACACTCTGGAGTGCAGAAACCCACCCCCCAAAGCACCCGGCCTGTCTGGGGCAGATGTGGCCCCTGTTTGGCTGTGTGGGGAGAGCCCCCTCTACTCCCGGGGGACAGGAGGGCACCCCAGGGGACATCCTGGGGGAATACAAGCATCCCTGCCTCTAGCCTGAGCATTGCCCACATCCCTGCCTGCTCCTTCCTTCCTCCCCATGTAGGACTGGGAAGGGGTGCCCAGCACCGACCTCCCATGGGTGGCACAGCACCAAATCCCGTGGGTGGCACAGCACTAAATCCCGTGGGTGACACAGCACCAGCTCACGAAGCCGGTAACATCCCCATTTCACCACCACCCTTTGCCCCCCCCCCCGGCCCCCGTGGTGACCCTCCCAGTGCGACCTCTCTGGCCGAACTGGGAGGAGCTGGGCGTTACCTGGAGCTGCTGTACCAGCGCGGTAGCTTGTTTGGGGGACCTGAACTCCTGTGGCAGCCCGGCGGTGCTGGGGGGCTGCGGGGGGACCCCCTCCCCGCTGCTCAGCAGCACCTCCCGCACGATTTCGGCCGGGGACTTGAAGCCAACGGGACCACCGGGCACCCTGGGGCGGGCGGGCAGGACCCGGCCCCGGGGGGGGCGGTAGCTCTGGTCGAACTTCACCCGCGCCTCCACCTTGGACAGGTCGGGCAGGGGGTGGTTGAGGCGCCCGCGGCCGTACTGGGTGCCATCCGTGCCCGTTCCCGAGGGATCCCTGTGCCCCTTGCCTCCTGTTCCCCGCCGGGGGCTCAGGGACCGCGACTGCCGGGAGGGCTTGGGGGGCACCACCGTGGGTGCCGGTTTTTTGGGCACCCGGGACCTGTCGTGCAGTTGGGGTGCTGGGGGGTTCCCAGCGCCCTGGGGCTCCTCCGGGGATGCCAAGCCAGTGGTGCCAGGGGCTGTTTGGGGCTTGGGGACAGGCTCGGGGCTGGTGGCATCGCGGGGGTCGTCGGTGGAGAGAGGTAGTGGAAGGCTCCGCCTCGGGGTCCACCCCTGCCCGTGCCCTCCAGAGGTGCCCCCGGCTGTGCCCCAGCCCCGGGGCCGGCGGGATGGGGTGGCAGGGCCAGGGCTGGTGTCCGACAGCGCCGAGGTGTCCCCACCATCCGTGCTGCAGCCGCGGGGCTGGCAGAGAGCCCGGTGCTCCCGCAGAGCCTCGGGGCTGCCGCTGGACCCCGAGCCCCACCGACCCTCGCAGGAGAGCTCGGGGTAGGGCTCCCCGTCACTCTCTGCCCCCCAGGGCCCCTCGTCCCCCCCGGAGCTGCCCCGCTCCTCGTCCTCCTCCGCCAGGTCCTGCTGCGGGTGCCAGCGACCCTCCTCCAGCGGGGACCCCTCCTCCGGGTCCTCCCCGGCACCTGCAAAACACCAGCGGCGCGGGGCTGCTGCCAGCCGGACCCAGACGGTGCCCCCGCCCCTCCCGCAGCCCCCCTTGGCTCCAGCACATCTGCGACCACCCCCACGAGGGGCTTTGGGCAGGAGGGAGGGGACGACTCACCCCACGGTGGGCTCCTGGCACCCTCCCCCAGGCCGATGACCCCGTCCTCGTCCATCCGCCTCTCAAAGTCGTCTTCCTCCTCCTCCTCCTCCTCGTCCTCTCCCTCCCAGGGCGTCAGCTCTGTTTGTGTGCAGTGCAGCCATGGTGCCGGGCTGGCCATGGCCGCGGGCACGGCGGGCCTGTCACTTGTGCCGCTTCATGGCCCGATGGTGGCGGCGGGCTGGGGACCTCCTTGTCACGAATGTAGGTCACAACATCGCCACCGCGTCCTAGGAGGGGGAGGGAAGGGGGCGAGGGAGAGGGAGGGATGTCAGCAGGACGTGGTGGGCTCTGTTTGAGGTGTGTTCCCCCACTGCCAGGGCTTCCCCTGCCCCCCGAACCCAGGGGAAGAGCAGCCTCCCGTGATGGGGGGACACCCTCGGACCAGCCCCCCAGCTCTGCATCCCACCATGAAGCGGGAGCTGCCACATAACTCGCAGCTCATGGTGCCCTGAGGTCCCCGTGGGGAAGGAGCCCCCCCAGGGCCACCCCAAAAAGCTTATCCCCTCCCAGGGAACACCCAACCCGTGCTGGCACCCTGTGGATGTCACCCCAGCCGGGTGGCCACAGCCTGGGGACCATCAGTGGTGCCATCACCGTGCAGGATGGTGCTGGGGGAGGCAGGAGCATCCCAAAACCCCTCTGGATCTGGGGGGCTGACAGTAAGAGGGATCACAGCAGAGACCTGGCACACTCATTCCAAGATCATGAGCTCCCCCCCACCCCCTCCTGGGGTTCCCAGAGCCGCAGCAGCAGCTCGAGAAACGCCGGATGTCCAAACCCCAGCGTGGGGTGTGTAGCAAGAGAGGCCACGGGCTTCTCCCATCAGCATCCCCTCGGGTAGATCAGAACCCCACCCCCCCCAATTTTGGCCAAAAACCAGGTGCAACACCAGCCCCGTGCAGGGGACACTCACCCTGTGCCAACCCCCCAGGACACCCCATCACCGTGAGCCCACCTGGAGTCCCCAAAGCGGCATCACTCAGAGCACCCCAAAACCTTCCTGTGCCTGTGGGGCAGCTGAGCTTTTGCAGAAGTAGGAAATGGTTCTTCCTGCAAGTTTGCAGGCGGTCACCAACTTTTTAACCCCATCCGGCCCTGCGCAGTGGGGGCTGAACCCTCCTCCCACGGCCATTTTCCATCCAAACCCTTTAGTTTTTAATCCAATTCGGAGCAAAACGCTGCAGGAAAATAGGGGAGGGGGATCCCTGGGACCATCAGCCTCCAGAGGACATCAGGATGAGGGTCTGCCAGGAGACACAAAATTAAGCCTTAAAGCCCCAAAATTCAGCCAGCTGGACCCTCCCCTTGGAATTTCCAACCCTCTCCGGATTTCCAAGGGGGGGTGTCCACCTGGCCCCCCCACCCCGAGGTGCTGCTCACAACCCCAGGGACGCTGCAGCCATACCCAGGCACCGTGGCACGTCCTGGCACATTTGCAGGCAGCCAATTAATCAGCTCGTTACTGTGTAATTAGTGGCACGCGGGGGAGAGCTTGACGAGCTAATGAAACCACAGCACAGTCCCTGGGGTGGCTGCCTTTAGCCAGAGGGTGATTTTGGGGTGCTGCTGGCTCAGGGGAGCAGCAAACCTACCCATGCCACCTGCATGCTCCGGGAAAAGTCCCCTAATCCACTCCCAAGCCTCAGATCTGCAATTTTTGGGGGTATTAGTGGGGCTTTGGGGGTTATTTTCCAGTGCCACCTGGTTCAAGGTCCTTGGGTATCATCCTTGCAACTCACTCCAAGCCCGAGCTCCTGCATCTTTGGGGTGTTGCAGGTGGGGAGCAAACCCCAAATCATCCCTTAGGGTTTTGCAAACCTCCTGGGCTGTTTGCATGAGGTTTTTCCCCACATACCGACTGGATAACTCCATTCTCCACACCTGGAGATGCTCCACAGCTTCTCCTGCCACCAGGGCTGCCCATGGGATGCCTCAGGCCCTGCACTAACACAGCTAAAGAGTGATTTTGGCTTTAGCCCCTCTCTGAGCAGGGGTGTTTCTAGTCCTAAACCCTGAATCACATCCCAATCTGGAGATGGGGCCTGGAGATCCCCACCAAAGTGCCTCCCATCCCACCTCAAGCCCCTCAGCATCCCAGAGTGATGAGGAGCCCAAACACCACCCCTGGGGGTCCCAGAGGGCTGGTGGGGGGAAAAAGGAGATTGTGGGTCCTGTTTTCTTGCAACAGAGAGGATTAAAACATTTCCCACCCGGTTCTGGCAGTTCTTTAACCCCATACTGGATATTGTGGGTCTTTTTGTGGGAGGGGTTGAAGAAGGCCATGCCCAACCCACACATCATTGGCTGTCACCCCATTTCTGAGCAGTGGTGCCAAGGCTGCACTGCCCACAGCAGCCACAGTCTGCAGGAGCCACTTCCAAATCCAGCCACATTTGCTGCTTTCCCAGAAAGTCCCTCCACTGATGGTCACGGTGGTGAGAGAGAAAAATCTTGGCTTTTGTTTTTTGGTTTTTTTCTTCCCCCTTTAAGTGAGTTTCTCACTGTTAGGGGAACACAGAAAAGCTTGGAAAATAATGTGGTTCCATAAACAGGAGCCACAAAGCAAATACAAACAATCCCAATATTTATTATTTTTTAAAAGTTTTGCTCTTTGAAAGCTGGGATTTTGCAACAACGTAATTGGAAAAGGAGCTAAAAAAGAAATCGAAAAGCCTCAACAGTCAAGAAACAGTCTTGCACCCCTGAACTCTGCTCTGCCCTCAGCCCCCCTCCTGCCCTCCAGATCTCAGTCAGGGCTGTCCCAAATTGTGGCTCAGGGTGGAGGTGCTCGGCCGAGGGAGGGGATGCTCACAGCAGTGATGAGTGCTGCCGGGTCTCTGCTTGGCCTGCAGGCAGGAGGGGGTGTGTCTGCCTGTCCCTGCCCTCAGCTCCTGATCCCTGATCCTGCCTGCAGGCAGTGATCCCATCCCTGTCCTGCTCCCTGTGGGATAGACGGAGGTGTGAGGCTGAGACCGCCCAACTCATTACACGTGTGAGGCTGAGAAACAGCGGCACAGTCAAGGCCAGCACGGATCCATCCTCGCTCCTGGGTTTATCAGTGGTGACAGCAGAGGAGACAGAGCATCCTCCGCCCCAGGGCTGGCTGGGTGACAGGGAGGGGGGCACAGGGCTGCTGTCACTCTGCCTTCACTGCCCTGTCAACCCTGGGCAGAGCAGGTGGGTTGGGGGGGCTCTAAACCCCTCACCTCCATCCCCATGGCCCCTGAGCGATGGGGGACAACCCTCCCTCCCTGTGTCCCAAAAATCACTTGCCTGGGAAGGGGATTAAAGCCCTCCTTGCACGTCTGTGCCTGTTTGGGACACAGACCCCTTTTAACCCCCATCCTGGGCAAGGGATGGATATTTTGCATCTCGTCTGGGGAGGTTTGGAAGAGGCCAGAATGGCCTCAGGCTGGAACTTGGCAAGGGGTGTCTGCACTCCAGGAGGGAGGAATTCCTGGTTTATAAACCCTTTTTTAAAGCCCACAGAGTCCCATTTTTCTGAGCATGAAAGAGGGCAGAGGAGCGGAAACGCCGCGTTCTTGGTTTGCATTATTTCCTACCAGAACAAGGGAGGGACCGTCACAGTGAGGAAGAGCCTCACAAACCTCCTTGTCCTCTCAAAGAACACACGTCTGTCACCACACCAGGGCTCTAAAGCCCACGTGTCACCCAAATTCCACTGCCTGGAGGGGCCAAACCTTCCCCCAGCTCCCCCACGCTGGCATATCCCCATGGAGAGGTACCAAAACCCCGGGAAATGGCATCTCTCCATCACTTGTCCCGAAGTGAAGCCCCACGGCAGGACAGGGAGCTCCTGTGGCCGTTTTCCTGCCTCCTCCCAGGCACGGGGATCCTCCTGTTCCTCCTGGGGACAGCCCAGGTGTCCCCCCCAGGGCTGAATCCAAACATACCTGCAGCAGCCGGGGGTGGATGTGCCCTAATGCCCGTGAAGGACAGACTTAATCCCTGTCTGGAGAGAGCTGCCGCTGTCACCGCGGCACAGCCGGTGGCACTGGGAGCCCTAATTAGCACAGGGCAGGGAAAGGTGGCGGGGACACGGCAGGGACACCTTCCACTAGCCCAGATCGCTCCAAGCCCTGTCCAACTCGGCCTTGAACACTTCCAGGGATGGGGCAGCCACAGCTTCTCTGGGCAACCTGTGCCAGGGCCTCCCCACCCTCAGAGGGAAGAATTTTTTCTCAAAATCCAGTCTTAACCTCTCTTTCACTTTAGCCATTCCCTCTTGTCCTGTCACTCCATCCCTTGCCCAAAGTTCCTCTCCAGCTCTCTTGGAGCCCCTTTAGGCACTGGAAAGGGCTTTAAGGTCTCCCCGGAGCCTTCTCTTCTCCACGCTGAACACCCCCAGCTCTCCCAGCCCGTATGAACAGTGCGTGGAGTCCCTCCCTCTCCGCGAGTCCTTAAAACATCCCCGCCCGGGAGGCACTGGAAGGGTGCCGCAGAACCGGCACCCACCGGCTACCAGAAACACGGCTGCCCTTTAAATAAAACACGGAACTGAAGCTGAAAGCTGCCCTTGCGACTTCCTCGGAGGAGCCTCCGGCAGCGGCTCGGCCCCGTGTCCCGCAGCCCCCGCCGAGCCCCGGCAGCGGCTCCGAACCGCCCCCGCAGCCCCCGACGGACCCGCCCGGAACCTTCCGGGCCCGGCGGGGAGGAGGCACCTCGATGAGGAAAGTTATGACAAGTTTCCCCGGGGCCACGAAGGCTCGGATGGCGTGAGGAGGACACGCCTTGGCGAGGAGCGGCGTGTCCCGCATCCTCCCGCTGCCTCCCGCATCCTCCCGGCGCGTCCCGTCTCCTCGGCCGCAGGGACCCCCGCGGGCCTGCGAGTTCCCCCCGCTCCGCCTCGAGACCCCAACCGGCTCCCAGCTGCCTAAGCCGGGCTTAGAGCGCTGGATGCGCCCGGGGAGCGCTGGATGCGGCCCCGGGGATGGAGCCAGCCCCGCGGGCCCCCGGGCTGTGCCTCCAGCTGCGCCTCCAGCGGCGCCGCGGGGGCCCCCTCCTCCTTTTCCCCGCAGCAGGGAGCAGCCGAGCCATTCCCGGCCCCCCGGGCACAGCTGGGGCACATCTGGCCCTGGGGCACCGCTGGAGGGGCAACCCCCCCCTCCCACTCCAACCGCGAGCGCCCCGCGCAGCCCACCTGCAGGGAGAGCCCGGGAGGCGCTGGGGGTCCCTGTCCCGATCCCGATTCTGATCCTGATCCTGATCGCGGTCCCGATCCTGATCCGATCCCGATCCCAATCCCGGTCCCGCCGGACAATAGCGCGGCCCGCGGCGGGGGGCGTGTCCTCCGCTCATTAGCATACCCGCCGCTCCCGACCAATCCGCGCCCGCCGCCGGGCAGGGAGCGGGACGTCGTTAGCATAAACCCCGCCTCCCTCCGTATTTGCATAGCGCGCGGCGCGCGGCCAATCAGAGCCACGGAAGACGGGTCTCATTTAAATAATTTAAGGAGCGCGGGCGCCCCCTGACGGAGCTCTTCGCCTGCCCATCCTCCGGGATCGCTGGGAATGGGATGGGATGGGATGGGATGGGATGGGATGGGATGGGATGGGAATGGGGCCGGGACAGGGATGGGATGGGCATGGAGTGGGCACAGGATGGGGATGAGGAAGGTCTAAATGAGGGTGGGGATGGGATGGAGATTGCGATGGCAGGGGAATGGGAATGGGGATGAGTTTGGGGATGGGCATCCCCTCCCAGCCCACCAGCACCGCACTCCCACATGCTCTGCCCGTGCTGGGGAGCCCCAGAGGCACCACTGCCCCTTCCTATCCTCCGGGGATCCCTGGCAGGGATTGGGATGAGGATAGGGAGGGGATGGAGATGGGAAGAGAATGAGATGGGATAGGAATGAGACAGGGATAGGACTGGGATGGGAATGGGGGTGAGACTGGGATGGGATGGGAGGGGATGGGGCTAACATGGAGCATTCCCTCCCAGCCCACCACCACCACACGCCCTCCTGCCCTGCTGGCCATGGGGAGCCCCACAGTCACCCCTGCCCCTTCCTCCCCCCCATCCCAGCCCCCAAGAACCCCCCCAACCACAGTCCTTTTCTACCCTGATAGATTTATTGAAAAATTAAAAGCACAAGCTCTGTATATATAAATATGACGACATTGCCAGCGATTTACAAGGCCTCCAGTTGCTCTCTCTGCCTCCCCACCCGTGGCCTGTGCCACTCCCCTGGGCACGAGGGGTGAACACCCAAGGGAATGGCCACCACCCAAAACCCCTCCAGCCTGAGCCACGGGCCCGCCTTGCTGTGTGTGTGGCACTCAAATGACAGGGGGGACACCCAGACCTCTGCTGTCCTCCCGCCCGGCCGAGGGGGAGAGGGCGTTTTCCCTACCCCAGATAGGACGGGGTGGAGACTTTTGAGGGACGTGCAGTGATTTCTGCCCATTCTCAGCCTGCCCTACCCAGGCAGCGAGTCCACAGCGGGCGAGGGGACATCTGGGGACAAGCTGGGGGTGTCTGCGTGCGCGGGCTCTGCGTGGCGGGACCTCGTTCACACCTCGGCGCTGTCCTTCATCCCCGTCCCACTCCGCGCTCCCAAAAGCCATCCCTAAAGGGCCACGTTGAATTCTGTGACCAAGAAGTCAATGTAGTCCTTGTCCTTCAGCTTGAAGGCCTCGGCGATGATGCGGGCGGCCTCCCGGTGCTCTTTGCCTCGCAGGCCCGTGCCGTTCACCTCCAAAATGACGTGGCCCACCTTCAGCTTCCCACAGTTGTGTGCCGAGCCCCCACGCTGCAGGAGAGAGGTGGTCAGCTCACCTTCCCACCATCCCTCCCTTGGGTCAACCCAGCTGGTTTTTTGGGGGAAAAAAAATGGGATATATTTCATATCGCTCATGTTCACCCTGAACCGGCGAAGGAACGTGATGGATATGAGATATTTCGCTTTTTGGAGAGAGGGGGTGAATTTGGCTCCCCTCCTGATTGCTCCTGGAGCGTGGCGCCAGCTGGGGTGGCCAAGAATAACCAAGGCACAGTCAGCTCTGCTTTTCTTTTGCTGTAAATAACTTGAATTTTGCCCCAAGTAAACAGCAAACAGGGAGACAGCTCTGGAGGGCTCAGTTGTCTGGCTCTCATCCACCACTCCCCCTCCCCAGTCCTCTGTCTGGGAGTTTCCAGACATCTGGAGACACCAGCCAAGCTTTCAGGGCTGCCCTGACTCCCTCTGAAATGTCTGCAGCAAATCCTTGGCTCCCAGGATGTCTGTTACGGTGCGGGATCATCCACGGGACACGGATGCAAACCCCCACAGCAGGATGATGGCTGGGGACGTGCAGGGCTGTAGCAGGGGGAGGCACCTCTAAAATCCCCCCTCTGCTCTGGCTGTGGCTCAAAGGCTTTCCCAGCCTGCTCAGGGAGCAGAGGGATGGGATGTCCATGGAGTTATTCCCGTTCCCAGCCCGCCCTACCTGGATGGTGACGATGCGGGGCAGCGGCTGCCGCGTGTTCGCTCCGCCCTCGATGGCGATGCCCAAGGTGGGAGCGCTCTTGGACACCCGGATCAGACACGACGTGGGCTCCAGGAGCCCTGGCTGTGGGGAGAGAGGGCACTGCTAAGGGAGGCTGGACATCATGTGCCTGCCACACTCCCTGGGGTGTCCCAGAGCAGGCAGGGACACCCACGGGTGGCTGTCACCGCAGAGGGACAGACACATTCGCTCCCTAACTCTTGACATCCAAGATCCCAACCACGGGCAGGGCTGGAAGAACTTGAGGAAGAGCAGAGCAGCTGTCTGCCTGCCTACCTATACCACCATCAGAAACCCCCTGATACCTGCTGCCACCTTCCCTTCCAGGCTACAGGTGACTTCACTGCGCCCTGGGGATGTTCCCTCAGAGCCAGGGGTTCTGCCATGCCCTCTGTAGCTGGGAGGGACTGGATTTATCCAGCATGGAGTGAATCAGCTCTACAGAGCCCCTTTCAGCCACTCCTGATCCCTTTCCCCACAGCTCAGCCCCCCAGAGAGCTCACTCAGCTTACTACAGAGGATAAACAACCCACCAAAGCACAGCAGAGCAGTGGGGAAGGGGGAGCAGAACTGGCCGGATGAGGCAGTGGGGGACAGCCCCAGGTGCCCCTTCCCACAACCAGCAGCCCCCCCCGGGCCCTCACCGGCTTGGAGGCCCCTTCAGCCGCCCCCTCGCTCCTCGCGGCCTCCTTGAGGCTCCGGCTTTTCCCAGGGCCCGGCTGCCGGCTCTTGTCCTTGCCGCTGGTCTCGAGCTCCCCGATGTCCACCCCGCTGTCCTCGCTGAGGGTCTGCCCGCTGTCCGACAGCTGGGAGAGCGTGGAGGCTGGGGAGACACGCGGGTTAGAGGGCGGGCAGTGCGGCCCCGGGGCCGGCCGGGCACGCACGGGGCGAGGGCAGATCCCAGGGCCGGGCAGATCCCCCGGGAATGACACCTGGCCTTCAGAGCCAGGCTCCCAAGCTTCCGAATCACGGAGCTGCTTAGGTTGGAAAAGACTTCTAAGCAAGCTCAACCATTCCCCAGCACTGCCGAGCCCACCACTAACCCACGGGACTGTAAATAGGGGAAGGTGAATGATTTGACATCAGTGGCTGTCATAGAACAGAGAGTCATTTGAGTTGGAGAAGATCTCCAAGATCATCGAGTTCAACTGTTCCCTGAGCACTGCTGAGCCCACCATGAGCCCATGTCCCCAAGTGCCACATCTACAAGGCTTTCAAACCCCTCCAGGGATGGAGACTCCTCCCCAGCCTGTCCCAATGCCTGACCACCCTTTCACTGATGAAATTTTCACTAATATCCAACCTGAACCTCCACAACTTGAGGCGATTTTCTCTTGTCCTGTACCTTGTTACCTGGGAGAAGAGCCCGACCCCCACCTGGCTGCACCCTCCTGGCAGAGGGACAGAGCTGTGCACTTGTCAGGGGACAAGTGGCCTCATACTCAGGTCCAGGATCCAACCCTGATCCCAAACAGGGATGGAGGGAGAGAGTGATGAGTCCTGGGTTCCTGCTCGTTTATCCAGACCATGCTCCACGTGGGAGGAGACTGGGACGGACCGAGTAAAGAGGTGCTGCCATAAAGGAGTTTTCTCGTCTTGGAGAATAAAGACTCCAAGTGCAGATGGAGACTCTGGGAATGCCGGGAAGAGCGGTACAGCTGCACCCGCGGGGAGCGCGGGGTGTCCGGGACAGCGGCTCTGGCACTCGGAGGAGTCGAGGTCCCACTGCGGACACTCCCTGGGCAGGACCTGACCCCAGCAGCCCCTCGCCCTCATTAACGAACCCTCATTAACCCTCATCAACCGCGGTTAATGAACCCATTGCAGGGACGGGACGGGGCCACAGGAGGGCGACATTGCCACTCGTGTCGGTCCCACAGGGTAGGGGGGCCGGGGATACCCCCAGGACCCTCCGGGCACCCCCGGGACCCCCCTTCCTTCTTCATCTGCGAGTGATTCCCCCGGGACACCCTTCCCTCTCCACCTCCGAGGGACCCCACGGGACCCCTTTCCATCTCCGGGGGACTTTCCGAGACCACACTCCCTCCTCTCCACCTTCGAGGAACTCCCCCGGACCCCCCTTCTCTCTCCATCTGCGAGGGACATCCGCCCCGTACCCCTTTCCCTCTCCACCTCCAAGGGATCCCCTGGGATCCCTCTGAACCCCCTTCCCGCTCCATCTCCGAGGGATCCCCCTGTACCCTCTTCCCTCTCCATTTCCGAGGGATCCCCCTGTACCCCCTTCCCTCTCCATTGCTGAGGGATCCTCCTGTACCCCCTTCCTTCTCCATCTCCGAGGGGCTCCCAGGACCCCGCTTCCTCTCCATCTGCGAGGGACGCCCCGGGACCCCCCTTCCCTCTCCATCCCCAAGGGACCCCACGGCACTGCAAGGGGCTCTCAGCTCTCCCTGGAGCCTTCTCTTCTCCAGGTGAACCCCCCCAGCTCTCCCAGCCTGGCTCCGGAGCAGAGGGGCTCCAGCTCGGGGGCAGATCTGCCTCCTCTGCCGTTTCTCTCTCTCTCGAGGGGCAGGTGCCACCCACCTCTGGCCTGGGGCAGGGGCCTCACTTCGTTGACGTCGGGCTCGCTGTTGGGCTGGTGCACCTCCACCATGATGAAGTGCTGGTTGGCCACGGCCTGGGGGCTGCCCTTGTCCGGGGGAGGGGGCGCTGGGTGGGCGGGAGGAGGAGGAGGGGACGGGGACGGGGGGCTCTGGACCCCTCCAGCCTCCGGGGACGGGCTCTTCAACCTGGTGGGGGACTGGACCCTGGGGAAGGGCCCGATGGGGTGCTGGGTGACCAGGGAGAGCTGGGCATCCATCTGCCTGCGGGAGCCGTGCAGGGACGGGGAGATGGTGGCGTAGATGGCGCTGGGGGAGGAATCCTCGGTGGAGGTGGTGGCAGTGGAGCTGACGCTGAGCGTGTCCTTCTCGGGGGCGCTGGGAGGGGGGGTGGGGTTCCGGGGGGCCACGAAGAAAAGGCCTGACTGGGAGGACTCAGAGGAGGGACGCTTGGGCTTGTCCTTCCCCGGGTTCCTGTGCTGGGCAGCTGAGGGGTCCAGCAGCTGAGGGGCTGCAGGAGGAGGAGGAGGCTTGAAGTTGGGTGGTTCGTCTGGGAAGGAGGAGATGTCATCCTGCCAAACCAAGAACAGGAGGTTTTAGGACACCGTGCTCAGCTGTGAGAACTTCTCCAGGGCTTCCTCAGGCTCAGTGTCACCCGTGTCTTTATCTTTTCCCAATGACCCTGGCTGGTTGTCACAGAAGCACCTTTCTGATCTTCTGACAATAAGAATATGATTCACAAATGAGGATGATTAGAGGACAAATCACTCAGTCTCTGCTTTGGCTCCCACAGTGCTGCTCCTGCTCAGCCAGCCAGGATCCTTCTCCTAACCAACTGGATTAACTGGCTTCTCTGACATCCCTGGGGTGTTGATGTAGCAGAGCTACTGAAGCTGAGGCAAAACTCAGTACCCCCAGTTTTCCTCCAGCTCCCATCCGAGGTGCAGCAGCTCCTGCAGGGCCTTACCAGGGACACATCTGGCAGGGTGTTGATGCTGCTTTGGTGGCAGTCCCCAGCTCCCTCCAGTTCTGACGTGTTCTGAGAGGGCAAAGAAGGCAGAGAAAACCATGTCAGAGCAGCAAGAGCAACCAGCACAGTGCCAGTGTGACAGAGGACATGGAGTGATCCCCCAAACCCCCTCCCCCTGCAAGGCCAGTCTGTCACCCAAAGGTTTTTGTCTCCTTGGAGGTTCCCTAGAGACTCACATATCCTATCAAAGTAGCTTTGTGGGACACAGGCTCTCCCAAGCTAAGAAGTGTTCTCAAAGCCTGCTGTGGACCTGACCTCCTGCAGAGGAGGAATAAGCTCCTCTGGACCCAAATCAGCTCCTCCTGCTTCATTTGGAAGGAGCTCAGGCTCAATATCTGGATCCTTCCCAGGAGAAGGGCAATAGAAAACTTCAAAACTCCCTTCCCTTTGCAAGCCAGAACAGTGAGTCTCGTGCAAACCAAAGCTGCTTTCCCTCAACGAGTCAAAATGTCATCAGGAAATGTCACACCCCAGTTTTGAACACATCCCAGCTCCAGATATCCAGAAGGGCTCTGGGAATCTGTCAGTCTGTCTGTGCAGGGGCAGCTGTGGGTCAGCAGGGACTCGAGGAGAGAGGACATGGACACAGCCAAGCAGAGCAGACAGGCACCTGGCCAAGTCCCAGGGCTGGCAGAACAGGGGGCACAGAGGGGGTGCAGCTTTTCCCTGGTGAGCTCTGCCCAGGCTCCAGGGATGCTCTGCCAGGGGGGAACATCCTGCTGCTCCTGCAAGGCCCTGGAAGGGCAAACCCAGACTCATCCCCCCTCCCACAGCAACTCCTGCTCTGGAGAGGAGCTGCTGCCGCTCAGGAAGGGAGAACTTGGCTCCTGTCACGTTCACAGGGATGTTTGTTCTCTCCTGCTGGATTGGGCAGGGCACAGTTTGTGTTTAAGTGCCTGTTATTTATTGCAGGGTAAACAGCTGATTAGTTGAAATGCTGGTGCATCTGCATTTCCCCCAGCTGCTGGAGGCTGCTGCTGTGCCTGTAAGATGCTGGAGTCCCAAAATAGACACGGGAGACAATTAAGAGCATTAGAGAAGAGGCAAAAACATTGATACAAAGTGCTTTTATCTCCGTGGCTTCTGAAAGAGCCCTGGAGAATGGGAACAAAGAGAAACAGCTTGTTCAGGGAGTGACAGGTAAATCTTCACTTGGGAAACTACTCCTGCCTCTGGCAAAGGCTGGTTTCATCATCAATTAATCCAACATAAGGGCATGTGGCATTTGAGAGAGAAGCAGAGAATCCCAGACTGGTTTGGGTTGGAGGGGACCTTAAAGATCATCTCATTCCACCCCCTGGCCATGGGCAGGGACACCTTCCACTAGCACAGGTTGCTCCAACCTGGCCTTGGACACTCCCAAGGCTGGGGCAGCCCCAGCTTCTCTGGGCAGTGTGACTGGGAGCAGCCTGTTGTCAAACAGTCACAGTTATGTCGCCACTAAAACAAGAAGAGTCTGTCTGATGCCCCCCCAAAACCTGCCAGGGCCACCTCTCCCAGTCCTGCCACTGAACCCTGTGCCCATCAAGCCCATCCCATGCCATGTCCCAGCCCTGGCCTTGTAGAAAGGACAGTCTGTGCACTGAGATGTGACTCCTGTGGCACACGCTGGGTGGGGACAGACATTGCCCTCCACCCCCTGATCCCACTGCCAGCTCTGCTCCCCCCCAGCCAGGGACACTGATGCTGCTCATCCTCCTCAGGGCACCTTTTCCTGGTGCAGTGTGTGAGCAGGAGATTTATTTCTCCCCAGATTAGTTCTTTTGGAGCAAAAGCAATTAAACAGGGATTGCTCTGGGCTGTAAAACTCGATGGCTTTTAAGCCCAGCACATTTACTTTCAGGAACTGGCTGTTTTTGGGGCTGTGCTTCCCTGGATTTCCCTTGAAAGACTCACCACCTGCCACTGCCCTGAGAAATGAGTCTTTATTGAGGAGGCTGCTCCCTCCTGCCCACTCCCTGCTCCTTTATCCCATCTGTTTTCCAGTTCCCTGTAGAAACTGGGGGCCAGGTGAGGCCCTTCCTTCACAGAGGAGCTGGGAAATGTCTGTACCTCCTATCCTGCTCAGAGAGAATGGCAGGAGTGATGGAGCTGGAGAGCATCTGTCAGGCAGGCAGACAGCTTTCATTTGCAGATTAAAGGGTGGAGAAACTGCCACCTCCCCGGGGAACACAACTCAACCTTTAATTAACCTCCCAGCTCCAAATCAGTCCCTTAATTTCCAGTTACTGCTAACGAGAGCTGTGCAGAGCCACTCAGCCTGAGTCCCACAGGGTCTCGATTTTCAACAACTGCACCAGCCTGAGAACAAGTCCAGTTTTCCTTCTCTCTTCCCCTCTCTCTTCTCCTCCCTGTCCCACTCTGGAATGCAGCTGCAGGGCTGGAGGAGCCCCAAGTCCCTGGTCCAGACTTCAGGGGCTCTAAGGGTGACAATGACCCACATGTAGTGGCTTCACTGCCTCCATCCTCATCCTCTGAGAGGATTGTTCCCATGGGAACCCTCCTTGTGGGATATCCCAGGGAGGTGGGAGCAGGCCAGTGCCTGTGGAACCAGGCCCTGGGAGGAGAAGGTACCTTTGGATGGCAGCAGCTTTGCCAGGAGGTGATGGAGAACCAAACCAAAACCAACGGGGATTTCAATTCCTTCATCCCACCACTGAGGGCTGGGCAGGGACAAAGGGAATGCCAGACTGTTGTGCTTGGAAGCGATCAGGAATTCCCACTGCTCTGGTCAGACCTGATTATTGCAGTCTCCAACCAAGCTCTGCCCTGCAGGACTCATCCTGAGTCCCAGGACTTACAGGAGGTGCTGGTGACACTCAGAGAGCAGACACAGAGCACCTGGGGGTGGCACTGCACAACGTGGCCTTGTCTCATTTCCAGGTATCCTGAAGGATACATCCTGTAATGGAATCATTTTCCCAAGGCAGGGCCTGCTCAGCCTGGTTATTTTTGGTCAAGCCCATGGTGGGACAGGGGCCTGCTCTAGTGTCAGGAAGCCAAAGAAATCTGGGTCCCACGGTTCAAGGTGCCTGTGACAAACTCCATCTGGGAATGCTACAGCTGTTCTCTGCTGGATAACAGCCATTCCCAGAGGGATATGGTTTTTGGGTCAGGTTCACAGCTGCCAGAAGTCCTGTCTCCTGAGCAGTCCCTGCTCCACCACTTGCCCGACCCGCTGACCCTGTGATTTCCTCCCAGCCGAGGAGCAGGGAATGTGCTCCACACCATGGAACCTGCAGCTTTCCTCAGCCTCATCCCAGCCAAGAGCTCTGACATGACAGAGGGGCTCCTCAGGCTCTTCCCACATCCATGTCCAAATCCTCAGTGAGGATTTCTCCAAGGCTGGACACACACAACACACGCACACCGACCCTCCTGCACTGCAGCGTGGATTTTTGCAGATCCAAGGCCTGTAGGGAAAATTTTCCCCCATCCTAAGGATGTATGATAGGGTGTGACCAGCCTGCTCAGAGGCTGAGAGAGCTGAGCTTGCTCAGCCTGGAGAAAAGAAGGATCTAAGGAGACCTTGTTGTGGCATTTCACTACTTGAAGAAAGATGGGGACAGGTTTGTTTAATGGGGCTCACTGTGACAGGACATGGGGTGATGGTTGTAAACTAAAACAGGGTCAATTTAGATTAGATAGAAGGAAGAAGTTTTTTATAACAACAGTGGGGGAGGCCCTGGTACAGGTTGCCCAGAGAAGCTGTGGCTGCCCCATCCCTGGAAGTGTCCCAGGCCAGGTTGGACGGGGCTTGGAGCAACATGGGCTGGTGGGAGGTGTTCCTGCCCATGGTAGGGGGGTTGGACTTTAAAAGTCCCTTCAGCACAAACCATTCTGTGATTTTTATGAGTCTACAGGTATTTAGCCATCATGCCCACACAGCAAGTCAGCACAGCAGCACACAGAGCAGGAAGAGCACTTTGGGGTCCACCAATGCTGCTGGTCCTTCCAAACCCACCCCCCCCTCCCCAGAGGGGTCTGTGGCACTCAGTGCAGGCAGGAACTGGCACCAGCTGGGTCTGGCTCAAGGCTGAGCCTCGTGTGCACTGCAGGCTGGGGAAAGGGGCTCTCCTCAGCAGAGAGGACAGGCAGGGATGGGTGAAACGAGGCGGCTGAGCACGTGGAGGAGCCGCATGTCAGTCCCTGGACAGCCCGTCCCCGCCTTCCCCCGGCACAACTCAGCCCCCCCAGCCCATCCACTATGGCAACAGCAGCACTCGCCCTCCTCCCCTACCTCCATCAGGTCTATGAGCCACAGGAGCCGCTCCTGGGGACGTGCCGGGGGGAGAGCAGAGGAAAACAAGCACAAAAGCGAGAACGTGACATCAGGGAGGATGCGGAGCAAAGGAGCGAGACGAGCAAACCCCGGCACAGCGCCTCCCTCCTCCCCCAAACACACCCCAAATCCACATCCAGCCGCATCCAGGGCTGGATGTGACGGCCGAGGTGAGTCCCTCCTGCGAGAGGGGCTGGGGAGGGGAACGGCATCGGGATTGAGGGCAGAACAGGGCAGAGGGAACAGTTTAGGAGCTCTGCCCCTCTTCTCTCTCTCCTGTTAGCTGAGACAAGCCCCAATCCACCACGAGCTGGTGCTTTCAGCTTGGCAGCTTGTTTTAGCAAACAATGGGGACAACCATCTCCAGCGCCAGCACTCCCAACACCCAGGCAGAGCTTGGAGGCAGGTGTGTTCTCACACCCATGGAAAGGGGTGCCACAGGGCCAGGGAAGACCTGTAATGTCATCGAGGGACGCGTGTTCTTGGAGGAAGCTCTTCAAACAGTGCTTTTAAGGCACAGCCCACTCCTTCTATGGCAGAACAGCACCCTGGTCTCCCTCCCCGAGCTCTGGGCTCATGTGCCATTGCTCACACAGCAGCCCGAGCAGCCACGCTGGGCACATGCTGTGGAGGCAGAGCATGGCACACCTGAAGCCCACGGTACAGCCCCAGGCACGGGGACAGCACGAGAGCAGGGTGTCACACCCAGCACACGGCCCTGGCAGACCTGTGCCAGCCCCCGGAGACTTCAGAAGAATTTTCCCAGCAGGTCCTCGGGAAAGCAGAGCAAAACTGGCTTTGTTTCTCCCGATCCAGAAAGGATCTCAGTGGGATCCACCCTGACCAGAGCAGGTGGCTTCCCTATGGGCATTTGTGGAGTTAACGGGGCAAAAGCACAGCTCTGCTGCTCTGACGCTCTCCTGGGATGCTGCACCACCCCATGTAGGCAGGCAGAGCCCCAGGAAAGCCCCCTCCTCTCTCTCCCCCCCCAGCTGTGGTGCCTGGACCCTCCACACCCCGGTCCCAGCGCTCCAGCCGCGGCGCTTCCCTTGCTGCGGGGCCAGCACACATCCCATTGTCCCCTGCTCTGCTCAGGAAGGGCTTAATTTCCAAGGTTACTAATGCATTTCTGATGAAAGGCATTTTATGGCTAAGGAAATTAATTTGGGGGCTGTGTGCCCGCACACTCTGAGGTGATTACACCAACTTAATTAGACGGTGCGTGCCACGACAGGCTGGCAGAGCCGTGGGAGTGAGCGCTGGAGAGCGGGCAGGGGCTGGCATGGGATGCAGCCACTGGCAGCGGGAACAGGCAGCCAGGGTCTTTAAGGAGCTGATTTAAAAGCTGGTGAACAGCAGCAGGCACAGTGTGGCAGCAGCACATTGCTGGGATTTCTGTGTGGATGCAGCTCTCTGTCTACAAAATAACGTTCTAAAGACAAAGCATATTTTTTTTTTAGTTCGTTGGGCTTAAAACTCAAAATGGCCTTCCTGCTTTGTCTGGGGATGAAATTTTGGAATTACTTAGATGAGGGTCGGGAAGTTCAACTTATTTGTGATTTTTATGCATCATGAAACCTGCATTCTGCTGCTCCACATAATATTTTATCCTACATATTTGTGCGTGCGCTGTGATAGTTTTTATTGAAAATACATTTAGTGCCGTGCTTTTTTAAAATATAAATAACTAAAAGGCAGTGAAGACTGAATTCCAAAGCTGAGTTACAAGTGTGGCTAAGAGACTTGCTTTAACTGCCTAGAGGAGTCTAGAAGAGCTTTTAGAAAAAATGGCTCATTTTTTCATTTAAATGAGCCATTTGTCCATACACTTAAACCCATGTTTGTCCTTCAAATGCACGGCTCTGCCAGAGGTCCTGGAAGGGAGATTGGCTTGGTCCTCACTGGGGACAAAGTGACATGCAGCACCACAGCCCTCACGGGGGGCACAGGAGCACAGAGACACCCAGCACACGTCGTGGCATCACTTTATTCCACCTCAAAATCCCCCCAAAAATAAAAGCTTTGGGGGAATCCAGGGGGGATTGAACGGGGTGGGGGGAAAGGTGGGGTAAAAGGCCTTTACAGCGCTCCAGGAGGGGAGTTTGTGGTGAGGCTCAGGTTCAGGAGCAGGTGCTGAGAGGGAAAGGATCACCCAGGGGGACTCACCCGGGCCGAGCTGACGGTGGTGGCAGTGAAGTGGCTGCTGGAGGAGGACACGGTGTCGCTGTAGGACATCATGGAGTAGGAGTCGGTGGCGGCGCCGGGCCCCGAGGGCTGACGGGCCTTCATGGACTCGATCTCCCTCTTCAGCACCAGGTTGTCGAAGCGGTCGAGGTCTTGAGGGGAGATGACCCCCCGCACCTCAGACAGCAGGGAGAACTGGGCCAGGCAGACACAGCCAGAGACAGGTTGGGGCAGCACCACAGACCCGCCCTCCCTCCCTGCTCAGCACCAGCCATGGGATGTACCAGCAGGTGACACAGCAGGAGGTTTGGTCCTAAACATCACCAGAAGCTCCTCTGCCACTGAACACCAGCCTGTATCCCCCAGAGTGTGAGGCTGTGCTGCCCCATCCCTGCAAGTGTCCAAGGCCAGGTTGGACAGGGCTCGGAGCAACCTGGGCTAGTGGAAGGTGTCCCTGCCCATGGCAGGGGTCGGAAGGAGATGGGCTTTAAGGTCCCTCCCAACCCAAACCATTCTGTGATGCTGGGATGACTCTGTGATAATCTGCTACACCTGGATTTGGCTTCCATACTCTCACCCTTGCCCTGAGCAGATCACCTTGGAGGCACTGGGCCATACTGTGACAACATCCACACTGTGACAATGTCCAGACTGTGACAGTGCCCACACTGTGACAATGTCCAGACTGTGACAGTGCCCACAGTGTGACAATGTCTACACCGTGACAACAGCTCTGCCCAGCCCACCGGGTACCAGAAGCTGCCCTGGCCCTGCCATGGGCTGCTGTCAGGGTAGAAGACCTTCCCAAAGAATTATGGTGAGGAGATCAGAGCTTGTTTCACTTAGGGAAGCTCTCCTGCCTACAAGAGGCATCTTTCCCCAGAGACAGTTTTAGATGTTTTCTCCTCCTGCAACCCAGAGAAACACTCCCTGGTATGAGAAAAAGATAAATCCTGCAGGCTTGTCCAAGGCCCCACAGGGGGTGGGGAGCAGAAATTATAAAAGCCCTGAGGAGAGCAGGGGTTGTGTCGTTCTCTGGCCCGGTGTTTGAAGCACCATTAGGATTAATGTTCTTTTAAGCCCAGCGTTCTCAACTTTGGAAATAACTTTTCCTACAACCCTGGCATTTTGGGGGGTACCTGTGTGTTCTCCCACTTCCCAGCCTCACCTTGGCGTGTGTGTTGAGCAGCTCGAAGAGGGCCATGACCAGAGCATCCACGGAGATGTTGCCCTCCTTATACTCGTCCAGGTAGTAGCCCATGGTGGCCCTCTCCTGCTCGTTGAGCAGGTGCCGGGCCTGCTCCTCCAGCATCACTCGGGTCTGGTTCACCATGCTGCTCAGGGTCACCTGGGAGCCCGCCAGCCCTCGGTAAAACACGGGCTGGGGGGACAGGAGACGGGATTTGGGCTGGGATGACAGGGAACTGGCTGTTCTCCCTCTCCTGAGACAGCCAAGCAGCACAGGCTGCACTGAGGATACCCCCTGCCTGTGCCCCAGATCTCACCCAGCTGCCCGAGAGGGAGCTGGAAATGGGAGTGGAAGGGGGATGTTGAGGTGACTCGAGGCAGGTGACCCCCAAGGGTTCAACAGCAGGGCTGTCCAGTGTCACCACCTGGCTGGGTGACTCCAGAGCTGTGATCAGAGGCCCTGAGCTCTGCTCCGGGGGGACCAGGGACAGCACCCAGGGAATGGCTGGAGCTGTGTCAGGGCAGGCTCAGGTTGGATCTCAGGGAAAGGTTCTTCCCCCAGAGGGTGGTTGGGCACTGCCCAGGCTCCCCAGGGCAGTGGGCACAGCCCCAAGGCTGCCAGAGCTCCAGGAGAGTTTGGACAATGCTCTGAGGGCCAGGGTGGGATTGTTGGGGTGTCTGTGCAGGGCCAGGAGTTGGACTGGGTGATCCTTGTGGGTCCCAGCTCAGGATATCTTATGAAACTATGGATTCTATGAGTTTATGCAGCACAAGTTGAAAACCAAAATAGCCTTCCAGCCCTGTTCAGCAAGCAGGGACACTGCCCCTGGACCAGTGATTTAATCACAGGCTGTATTCCTCCCTGGCAGAGCTGGGGGAACTGGGGCCACGAGAGACAGGCCAGCTTCCCACCCTCTGTAAAAGGCACATTTGCCCCCAGTGCCAGCTTGAAGCAGACCCTGGTGAAGAAAGAGCCACTGGCAACCAAAGGAGCCCCAGGGAGAGACAAGTCTGGCTGCAGATGAAAGGCTTTTTTTCCTTTGAGAGGGATTTCTAAGAGGAGGTCCTTGCTGTTCCCTCCCAGGCAGCACCGGCACGGGGATATGGAGCCAGACAAGACCCTGACTATCCCAGAGCATGAGAGGAGTTGGGGCTGAGGAACATGTTTTGCCAGCAAAGAGTACAAAGCTGTTATCAGTGAGAGCCACCTGTGAAACCTCCCTGCCTTATTTCCATTTAAAAGAAAAGTGCTTTGCAGAGAGGTGTGGGGAGAAGACACTGGCACAGAGCTGCAGGCACAGCATGGGTGAGTCCCTGCCACTGCCTGCTGTGCTGGAGAGGCCTGGCTCTGCTCTGCTTCCAGCTGGGAAAGATCCCAGGAGCTGGCAGGGCCCAGAGACAGCCACCATGTGGAAAGCACCATAGTTCCATCTGCAGGGTGAAAGGCGTCCTTGCCTAATCACTGCCCCTTGCCCATTAAGGTGCTCATTGCCAGGCTGGGAGGCACCAGATGTGCTGCAGAAGTGACTCACCAGTGGCACAGGACAGGGGGCACCCACTGGTTCACTTGTCAGCTGCCAACACGAGGTGGGGAGGAGAAAGGCCCATTAAAACCCTCACCAAACCAGCATCCCTTCCATAATCAGGAGCACAGAGCCCTCCCTCCCGTAGAAAACAGAAGATAATAACAGTGATTTTTTTTGTCTTTCCTAAGGCATCAGGCATAAGAGTTGTCTTACCCTGGCTGTCATCTCCACAGCGTGGTTGCCCACTGCCCTGCGAGGAGGGAGAAGATCAGTTAGTGCTGATCCCTCGTCACCTGGGGCCTGGCATGGGATGTGGCACAGGACCTGGCACCTTCTCCCCTCCCTGTGCCTGCAAGCTGAAAGCTTCTGGCCTGAGAGAAGGGGAAGGGGCAGCAGCACGTTGTCCAGACCAGGTCAGAGATGCTTCACTTGACATGAGGACCACACACCCCAGCACCGGGTGCTCCCCTGGACAGAGCAGGTCGCATGCTGGGTGTTCCCCCAGCCCGGGGTGACTGTGTGCCCCCCCCCAGGAGCTCTGAGCTCACCCCCCTCCCTCAGGAAGCCCCCAGGGGCTGTCCCAGGCACGTACCCCGCGGAGCTGACGAGGGTCTCCCCGAGCTGGGAGCTGGTGATCCAGCGGGTCTCGTCCACGGTGGTGCGGGCGTGGGGCAGGCGCCCGATGTCCTTCACCGTCATGATGAGGTGCCGCGAGGACTTGAGCAGCTTCACGGCCTCGTCGTGGGGGATGCTCAGGAAGCTCCTGCCGTTCACCTCCAGGATCTGGTCCCCCACCTGCGGAGTCGGGATGGGGTGAGCTCCCGGAGAGTCCTGGGAGCTTTCCTGTTAGGAACACGCCCTCCTCTCCCACCACCGAAGTCGGGATACAGCAATTGGAGGGACCGGGAAAAATGCTGCTGGCTGAAGAACCAAGCACTCAGGCTGGGAGCCACTGAAGGATCAGTCTGCAAAGCCTGGAGGAGCCTGTTTAGGATCCCAGGTCAGACCAATGTGCCCAGTCTCCTCCATCAACCAGACCTGCAGACCAACTGCAGACCTCCAAAGAACATCAAGGCCTCCAGCCCCAACCCCTCCTGCTGATCTGGGGGGGCCAAGAACCATCTGTGGAAGCCCCAAACCTCAGATCTCTGTGTGCAGCAGGGAGGTTCAACTGGAGTGTCTCACCACAGCCTCCAACCCCCTGTAAACTGTAGGATCTGAGACAGCTGGATTCCATCCCTCCTCTCCTCCCATTTCCTCCCCAGCAGCTCCTAAGAGCTTTTATTTTGTGGGCAGGGCCGTTGCAGGAACCAGGAATTTCCCTGACAGCCTGGCCATGCTCAGGACACAGGAGCCATGTGGTATCTCCCCCTTCATCCCAGGCCCTCTTCCTCTGTGCTTCCAGGGCATCCAGTGCTGCTCCTCCTCACTCCTGTACTCCAATTCACCCTGTTTCTAACAAAAAAACCTCTTTTAAACTGTTCTTTCCCATCTTTCCTTAACCACAGGCTTCTTCTCAGCTCTGCCAAAATGCAGTCTGACTTTCTTTATGACACAGTGCAGTCTGGGATTCATTCTCCAGACTCTTCCTCCAGTGGGAAGCACTGGATTAAGCACTGCCAAGTCCCTGTGGTGGGCTGTGACTCTGCTGTCACCTGAGCTTACTCCAGTCCTGCCCAGAACTTTGCTGGGGTGAAAGTGGACACCAAGAGCACCACAAACCTGTCAAAGCATCCATTCCTCTCCTTGTGTTCCTGGGATGTTTCCCCTTTCACTAATGAATCCAGTGAAGAGCACAGTGACCACGCCACAGAACCAGACACAGTGCTGATACAGCCTGACTGTGGTGTCTCCAGGCATCCCCAGGGGGACATTCCCAGCAGAGAAGGCACAAGAATAGGGAAAAGTCAGAGAAAAATGGGCCACAAAGACGCTCAGAGTGATGGAGCCCCTCTGCTGGGGGTGTTCACCTGGAGAAGGGAAGGCTCCAGGGAGACCTGAGAGCCCCTTCCAGTGCCCAAAGGGGCTCCAGGAGAGCTGGAGAGGGACTTTGGACAAGGGATGGAGGGACAGGATGAGGAGGAATGGCTTCAAACTGAAGGAAAGGTTTAGATTGGATACTGGGAAGAAATTCCAATTTTCCCTGTGAGGGTGGGGAGGCCCTGGCACAGGTTGCCCAGAGAAGCTGTGGCTGCCCCAGCCCTGCAAGTGTCCAAGGCCAGGTTGGACGGGGCTTGGAGCAACCTGGGCTGGTGGAAGGTGTCCCTGCCCATGGCAGGGGGTGGAATGAGATGGGCTTTAAGATTCCCAAACCATTGCATGATCCTGTGAACAGCAGAGAGGACACATAACCAACAACTCATGGACCACTTTGCTCGGGGTGCAGCTGTGAGAATGATCAGGTACATCTGCAACAAAACCACGAGATGGGAAACTGTGGTAAGAAACAAATGGAGAACAGCTCTAAAATGAGTGTAATGTCTATATCCAGATGAATGCTGCAAGTTCATTCCCTGGCCACATCTCTGCCTGCCCAGCAAGGGAGAGAAAAGTTGTAAGGAAGCGAAACAAAAATGATTAGTGGCAGATGAAGGTGCCTGTGAAAGGACAGATTGAACAGATTAGGCCTGTTAAATTTAGAGAGGAGATAATGTGTGGGGAGCTCGATGGAGCTGTACAAAATAATGCTGGCAATAATGAGAAGCCAGAGAAGGGCTCCTGTTTACCCTTCCCTCTGCTGAAAGGACAGAGGGAGCTCAGAAGGAGCGTTCAGAGGAGGCTGGAAGGAGGCTCTGATAGGAAAAAAGGACCTGGAGCAAGAGCACCACAGAACCATGGAGTCATTTAGGTTGGAAAAGACCTTTAAGATCACCAAGTCCAGACACAGCAGAGCTCAGCTCCACGTTCAGCTCCATCCAGGGACCTGAGCAGATTTGCCTCGTTCTTCATAGAATCACAGAACAGTTTGTGTTGGAAGGGACTTTAAGGATCATCTTGTTCCACCCCCTGCCATGGGCAGGGACACCTTCCACTAGCCCAGGCTGCTCCAAGACCCCTCCAACCTGGACTGGGACACTTCCAGAGATCCAGGGGCAGCCACAGCTTCTCTGGGCAACCTGTGCCAGGGCCTCCCCACCCTCACAGGGAAGGATTTCTTCCTAAAATCTAATCTAAACATACAGTGTGAAGCCATTCCCCCTTGTCCTGTCGCTCCAGGCCCTTGGAAACAGTCTCTCTCCATCCATGGGCTCCCTTCAGGTACAGGAAGGTCACAATCAGGTCACCCCAAAGCTTCTCCTCTCCAGGCTGAACAATCCCACCTCTCCCAGCCTTTCCTCCCAGCAGAGCTGCTCCAGCCCTCTCATCATCCTGGTGCCTCCTCTGGACTCTCTCCAACAGCTCCACGTCCTTACTCTGCTGGGAGCTCAGTAATATGGAACATCCCAAATGTCTGGGGACAGTTCCTTCCTCTGTGGATGGTGGATCACAAGGGCACTGGGAAACGGGAAGGGAGGGAGCCCAGGGGAGGGCGAATAACACAAACCCACATTCCCAACAAACAGACTCGACAAAATATCTCAGACTCCCTTCAAGCTCTGCCAGCTTTAAACCCACCATCAGAAAACTGCTGATGAACAACAGAACAGGGGAGGGAAATTATACAAGTGCCTGAACTGCCAAGAGAAACACACGTTCAGGTGGAATGAGTATCATCTCTCAGGTCTCTCTGATTTATCAGCCAACCCACTGGAGTGGATTTTCCTGCTAAAAGAAGGACCATTAAACCCCCAAATTTGATTAGACAGTTCTGTTGCAATTATGAATCTTTAATAGTTTTCCGTATCAGGCATTAAACTTTCATGATTATTTTGTTTCAAGACAGTTACACAGATTTAATAACCTTTCTTTAATTTCTCCTTTTAAGAGAGAACCCAACAGGAGCCTGGCAAGTCCTTGTTGCACCAGGGAGACCAGAAGGGCCCTGGACCAGCTACTTCATCCCTCTGTGTCTGTCCTTCATCACTTCCTCCACATTTATTCCATGTCCTTCACATCCCTCTGGTCTCCTGTGCCCAGCACATGACCACCTCTCTCAGGTGCTCCCAGAACATTAACACCAGGTGGGAAAAACCACCCACAAAATACTTGGATAAGTTTGAGCACCTCGTGCAGGGACAAAAAAAAAAAAAAGACCTTGCAAAAATGATTGCTGGTGAAGGGCAGATAAAAAGGAATCACTGGACAGCCCAAATGTCTGCAAATCAGCCTATCTTGATCACAGACTCCTATTACAGCTGGAAAGGATTTGTTGCTAATTAACATGGATAATGATTATATTTTCTCCCCAAAGTCAAGGACAACTGGGAAGGTGACAAAAAACTGCAGAGATGCAAAAAGAACCATCCAGTAAAACAAAAGCTGACCCTGGCAAAAGTGATTTGCTGTATGCACAGCTCCAAACTGGCACAGAATAAAAGAAGTAATAATAATAAGACACACACACACAAAAAAATAAAATACAGGAAAATTACTGCCCTGGATATTTCAGGAACAAGTTTTCAGTTGTGCTCAGCTAATGGTGGGTGGACACACAGGACGTGCTGAGTGCTTGAGCACTTCTGAAAATGGAATTATTCCCATTTCCTAGGGATAAATGTACCCTGAAATGCAGGGGCTGAACATGACATGCAAAAGGTGACAGAGCATGACGAGAAGCAGAGCTCGGAAATAACACACCTCGGTGACAGACCTGGCTCCTGCTCCTTGTGGAGACAGAGGGAATGACGTGGGAAAGGGAGGTGCAGCCAAGAGAAACTTAATGGGCTTCAGACAAGGGTTCTGAGCAGCTAAAGGCTCTTAAAAATAATCAAAACAGGCTCTGGGAGAAATTCAGTCGCACAGACAGAGAAATCGGTGAGAGATTTAAAACATGAGTTCACGTTAAATGACACCAAATTGAGCTGGGAGTACCAGGGCTAATAGGGTGCCAAATGGGTTGGCATTAGCACCAGTCCTGTTTAATGCCACTAATGTGCCTGGAGAGGGGCTAAATTACACTGGAGATACCACTAAAGTAGAAGGAGCCTCCCTCCAGCACAAATAATTACCAAAAGCAGACCTTAAGAAATTAAAAATACGGGCAGGGAAACATATGAATCGATTGGGAATCGACCAAGTTAAATAAGAAAACTAGGGAGGTGCTCAGCTTCTCCAGGAGGGAAACAGGGCAGGGCAGGTGATCCATGGCCAGTGAGGCCAACACAGCCCGTTGGAAGGATCACAGAGATCTGGGAGCAGGGTAGGGAATGATTGGTGCCAAGTGCTGCCTGAAAACGTGTTCTTTTCCTGACCACTTCACAACACAAATAGGAGGAACAAAGCAGACGCAGACAGGAATGAAAGCACAAGGAGAGGAAATGGTCTCTAGGGGCTGGCAGAGGTTGTGGCACTGCTGTGGGGAGGGTTCTGGTGGCCTTCCAAGACAGGAGCCATTTAAACAATGTCTGTTCCCAGCAAGGTGGCACCATTGGAAGGATCACTCCAGGAGAAACATTCCACGTCGGGTACCACAACCACACACCTCCTCACTGATCCCTCACTCTGCAGCTCCTTCCCCAGACTCAGAGGGAGCCACAAGGCTTTTATTTTATCTTCTTTTTTTTCAGTATCTCTGTCCATGTGCAGACCTCAAAACACAAACCAGCTTTCAAAGGGCAGCTCTGGGACGAGAGGACCGAGTGCACCCTCAGTCAGTTCTCAGATGACATCAAGTTGTGTCCAGGGAAGGGAAGGGAGCTGGGAAGGGGCTGGAGCAGCAGGAGCAGCTGAGGGAGCTGGGGGGGCTCAGCCTGGAGAAAAGGAGGCTCAGGGGGGACCTTCTGGCTCTGCAACCCCCTGACAGGAGGGGGGAGCCGGGGGGGGTCGGGCTCTGCTCCCAGGGAACAAGGGACAGGAGGAGAGGGAACGGCCTCAGGCTGTGCCAGGGGAGGGTCAGGTTGGATACTGGGAAAATTTCTTCATGGAAAAGGCTGTCCAGCCCTGGCACAGTTGCCCAGGGAGTGATGGAATCCCCATCCCTGGAGGGATTTAAAAGTCACGTGGATGTGGCACTTGGGGACATGGGGCAGAGGTGGCCTCAGCAGTGCTCAGGGAACAGTTGGACCTGATGATCTTGGAGATCTTCTCCAACCTAAATGACTCTGTTCTATGACAGCCACTGAGGATGTAAAATCATTCACCTCTTCCTGTTTACAGCCTCTTTTTCCCTCTCCTCTCATGTATGGGTAGATATGGATCATTGTAGCCTCCCTCCACCCCAGCCCTTGGGCTGGGAACTCAATATTGAGTGGTGTGTTCGAAGCGAGCGCCCGAAATCTGCTCTTTCTGGTGGAAAGGTCACGGAGAGAAAACAAAAATGGCTTAAAAAAGGAAAAAAATCCTGACAAAATACACCACCAGAAAAAAAAAAATGAGCAGGGAAGAAATCAGGATGAGAAGAGCCATGGATGCCACCAGAACAAGGCCATGGCATCGCTGGGAGTGTCACCAAGGAGGCAGGAAGGACAGAAGCTGAAAGCAAAACACGGCTGACTCACGTCCCTGCTCTGCAGCCTCTGCTAACACTCACTTCTTCAGTCTGAGAACTGACTCCCAGGCAGCATATTTTAAAACATGCCCAAAGAACACATTGTCAGGAGTTCCATGAATGAATAAACATAAAGAAGGCCAAGGCCAGGAGTATGAATATTTAATTATTGACTGACTGCAGCGATCCAGCCTGTTTGCTGCTCTGCCTTTCATGGCCACGGAGCACAGAGCAGCAGCACCTGAACCAGCATCAGCTCCTCTGGGACCCACATCTCAGGGCCAAGGCACCACTTCTGGAGGAGAAAAAAAGCCAGTTTAGCTCCTGGGACTTGGAAAAACCTCCTTGTTTTGTCCTGGCTTTCAGTACCACGTTGTTTGCTCTTTGATCAAAATTTAAGGGAAATGTAAAACATTAATTGTTTGGTTTATTTATTATTAGAACATTTCAAAATTCTCTGAGTTGGTGCCATAGATACAAGAAGGTATAAATTAAATGTCTGGCAGAATCACAGATTGGTTTGGGTTGGAAGGGACCTTAAAGCCCATCCAGTTCCACCCCTGCCATAGGCAGGGACACCTTCCACTAGCCCAGGTTGCTCCAACCTGGCCTTGGACACTTCCAGGGCTGGGGCAGCCACAGCTTCTCTGGGCAACCTGTGCCAGGGTCTCACCCCCCTCACAGGGAAGGATTTCTCCCTTATATCCAATCTGAACATCACATCAAAATCAACTCAAACAACTCTGGTAACAAATGCAGTGACAGCAGCAAACCCCAGAGAGGGATCCACTCTTGGGAAGTCAGCAGGAACCTTCCCATTGACCCAGCAAGATTGGGTCGAGCCCACATTGAACAAACCCACCGTTTTTCTACTTCACAGAGCAACAAATTCCCTGGAAATCACATTTACCCACTCATTCTTCCTTACTTGTGGTATCACATCCCTTCCACCAGCACCTGGAGCAGCGCAGGGAGCGCGGGGGGGACACAACCTACACCCAACCATGTCTAACAGCAGGACATAAAAGGCCTTTCTTTATCTCCAAAACCCCGAGCAGCTCTGAATTTACAGCCCGCAGCAAACACAAATCAGGGTGGGAAGCGCCTGTGCTGATCTGAAATCACACAAAGCCTGACATTCAGAGCAGGAACGCACAAATCAGCTGCCAGGGAACAGAGCAGCGAGGAGGGAGATGTGCAGAATCAACAAGCAGAGGCTTTGGGGTGCAAACAGCAGCCCCGGTGGCGGGAGCGGGGGTGGCAGGGACAGGGGACAGCAGGGACAGCTCCGGTGCCTCCACGGAGTGTGGGTGCGGCTCATTCCCAGCCTTCTGAGCAGGCACGGGCTGAGGTGGGGGGATAGAGCCAGGTGTTGTGCTGCTGTGAGTGTCCCTGTGAGTGTGCAGAGTGACATCACCCCTGCTGAGCTCCCCGCGGGTGGACGGAAAGGGAAGCAAAGCAGCAATTTTTCCCCGCGCAGCAAAAAGAGGGATTTGGAGCAGTACCGAAGTGTTAAACACGAATCAAACTGAAAGAACCCAAGGAAGACAACGCAACTTCTCTTTTCCTGCCTTTCAGGCTTCTTTTAGGACGTGGAGCTTGACTCTGGCACAGGGTCAGCAGGCACTGGGGACACACACTGGTGTCACCAAGGTCACCACACAACGCCCGAGGCAGCTCCAGCCAGTCCCTCTCTTTCCAGCTCTACCAAGCAGAAACAAGTTATCCTGTGCCTCTTACCATCTGTCTTGAAACCCTGGTGTCCCAGAGCACTGGCCCTGCTGCCTCTGGCCATGACCTTGCACTGACACCCCTGGGATCCAGCCGGGTACCCCAGTTGGCTGCGTGGGCACAGCTGCTGGGAGGTGCCACCCAGAGGAGTGTCCTACACTTTGGGAGAGACCAAGGCTCTGCAAGGAGTTTCCAGCAGCAGTTCTCACTTCTTGCTGCCTAAGAAGCACTCCATTCTCTAGCCAGGATGCTCCCACAGCTCCCCATCCTAGTGACCCCTCAGGTCACAGGGGTCAAAACCTCATTTCCCTGCTAAGGACCCGGGAGAGAGATTAAAACTTGGATTGATCCAAACCTCCAAGTGCAGCATTTTCATTCTGTGTCAAAAAGAGAAACAGGAGCCTGCAGAGCACAGTTAAGTTCAGCAGTGGCTGCATTACCCCCAAAACCATCTCCTTGGCTGCAAAGGGAATTCTGGTGACTTCAGTGCCCAGTTAGATGCAACTTCTTGTGCCACAGCAATTTGAGGGACAGGATCATGTCTGTCCCAGCCCAAATCACAGCCCTCTCCACCAGACTGTCTCCAGTTGGTGCTTTGACAAATTTAAGTGACTTTATGGGGCCACTGAAGGTTTAGCCCTAAACTGCCCACGGCTGATCAATGGAGGCATCACAGAATCGTGGAATCATTTAGGTTGGAAAAGACCTTTAAGGTCACTGAGTCCAAAAATGTGTCCCTTCACAGTACAGGGAGGGGATCAGGGTGGATTACCCCTCGATCCTCAGCAGTCCAGCACCATTTCAGGGGATTGAGAGAACATTTCAGAGTTTAACATCCAGCAGGTTTTGACGGACACAAGGAGCAGGGAAAGAACTGACTCTCAGGGCCCACGGGATTGCACTGGAGGAAGCCAAAAGGGCATGATGTGATTGCAGGGAACTGGGTCATTTAGAGAGAAAAAAACACACTGGAAAAGAAAGCCTGAGTGAAGTAAAATTTTACAGCCTGAGGAGCTTGAGTTTCAAACGTGCCCCATTCCCGAGTGGCACAGAGATACACCAGTGGCTCCCTTTCAACTCATTTAACTGGTGCATGCCCTAGGAAATATGCAACTTTAACCCCAAATGTCCCTTCCAGGAACAGCACTGATCACAGGATGTCCCATCCTGTTCTGGCACAGTAGGAAGGCTGGAGGAGCTCAGAGGTTGGTGGGTGTGTTTGTGGTGGGATGAATGAGGTGCAGGATCTCCTTTAACCAGAGGTCTGCAGCAAACCTGGAGGCAACCCTGGACCAGGGCCCAGTCAAACCCCAGAGCATCCCTTAGGAACCTGTTTGACAGTGGAAGGAGCCTGATGCAGCTGGAGGTCACACCAAGTTAGGCTGCTGATGGATCAGCTCCATCCTGAGAGTGATCCCACTGGTTCTGCTTGTTAAGACATGATCCCTGTGGATGCCAGTGCTGCAGGAGGAAACCTGCAACACCTGCTCCCACCACAGTGAACTGGCCTCCAAACACGTGCCCTCAGGCAGGTTGAGAGCACCTTGTGCCCAGCACTGGCTCCAAACATAATGGCTTTGGATGGAAGATGCAGGAAAAGGGCACAGGATCGAGATCTTTAATAGAAAACCCTGCCCTGCCAGCTCAGGGAGGTGAGAGTGACTTTCCTGTGAGCAGAGACTGTGGCAGCTGGGCCTGGTTAGTCTGGAGAAGACTGAGAAGGGATCTCATCAATGCATATAAATATCTCCAAGAGGTGCCAGTCCCTTTTCAGTGGTGCCCAGTGACAGGACGAGGAGCAATGGCCATAAACTAAAATACAAGTTCCACCTCAACATGAGGAAGGACTTCTTTCCATGGAGGTGTCAGAGCCTGGAACAGCTGCCCAGGGTGGGCCTGGAGTCTCCCTCTCTGGAGACATCCCAAACCCACCTGGATGTGTTCCTGTGTCACCTGCTCTGGGTGACTCTGCCTGGATGATCTCCAGAGGTCCCTTCCAACCCCAGCTAGTCTGTGATTCACCTGCCAGGTTTTTGCTGCACACCAAAAACATCCCTGGGCTGTGTCAAAGGGGAGAAATCAGATGTAAGGCAGAAGGCAAGTACAACCCACCCCAGGAGTGGTAAGGCTGCATTTCTCCCTGCACCACCTCCAGGCTCAGGTCCAAAACACCCCAAGAACCTGCCCTGAAAAGCCACCTCAGAAATGCAACACTCACCTGCCCATTAAGAGCTGAGCTTGGCTGGGGGAAAGAGGCAGGAAGAGCAGCAGGGACGTGCTGACCTGGCCCTGCAGCCACCAAATGTGCAGCTCCACCTCCCCCCCAGCCCACTCTGGGGTCACTCTCACCTTCAGGCCAGTGCTCTCTGCCTCGGAGCCTTTATCCACCCCGGTGATGTAGATGCCCAGGGAATACTCAGCCCCTCCTCGGATCATGAGGCCCAGGGATTTCCCTTCGTTCAGGACCAGGTTCACCTGCAGAGGAATGGGAACAGTCATTGCTGTGGTGTCTGAGTGCAGCCAAAAGGAGAGGTGGGACACACAGGTGGAACAGGGAGCTGCACCCCCACCGTGTCCCTGGGTGGGACAGGGCAGCTCCTGAGGGATTGAGGAGGCACTGGGGAACACCAGAGGAAAAAACAGCTCTGGAGCACTGGGAGGGTTCAGCACATGTGGCCTGGCTGGATTTCAGCCATGAACCAGGGGAAGAGCTGATCCATGGCACTTTTCCACTCTCTCCTTTCACAGGGGTATCTCCAGGATAGAGACTGAGCTGAGAGCAGCCCCCAGAGCCCCACGGGCACCAAAGGAGAGGTGCCAGCCAGCACTGGCTGTGAATCCCCTCTCTGGAATCCCATGCCCTGTGCAAACATGTGATTACAGAGCAATGAGCCCGCTCCATCCACACTGGGAATCAGCCCTTGGCACTTCTTTGGCTGTGAGGGGCCACTCCAGGCACTCTCCCCTTGGGAAAGGATATGGAGAACAAGCCACAAGGCAAACCCTAAAGAGGCCCAGGGGCTCCTGTGCCTGATTATCTCTAATTAATAACACAAGGACAAGTTTTCCAGCCAGCCAGCACATTTTGCAGAAGATATTTAACGTTTCCCAAAACCTGACAGGCTGATTTTCCACAACCCCACAGCACCTGGACAGATGTTCTCCCCACCAGATGCTGATCTGCACAGCACACCCGAGCCATCAGCCAGCTTCCATCTGCCTCCCTCCACCTTCTCCTGCTCGGAAAATATAGGGATGTTCAGGTGAGAATTTCGAGTGCATGAGCAAATCTGTGTTCAGCTCCCTGGAGGACTCCCAATTTAAAATGGCCTTTGTTCACTCACTGCACGACACCTCCTAAATTAATAACTCCAGGGGTTTTTTCTTTTGCTTTGGTCCCCAAGTTTTAAGTCACTCCTGGAGAAAAGCAGACAGCGGGAATAAAAACAAATGAGAAAGGCCAAAATGTGTTTCACACTGACAGAAACAACCAGAAACAGGCTGCTTGTGAAGGGCTTTTATATTTAAAACCCTTCGCTGCAGTCAAACCGAAATCTTGCACATTTACCTGGATGGAAAAGTAATTTCCAGCTTTGAGTCACTAATTAATCCACCTTTCCAGAGGACACGGCATCACACGGGGAACTCAGCCCAGCCTTAGAGTGGCTGGTATTGAAAACCCATTTTCTACCTTGGTGAAAATCAGAAATCAGCAGCAGGACGCAAATGTACCTGAGGCTCCAAATTTTCTACTTAATGAGATGGATGCAAAGCAGCTCCTCGTGTAGATCCACACTCCAGGAACTGCTGGAGATGAGAACTGTAAAGACATTAACTCCCTGTACCAGCACTCTTCTCTAGGGCTGCACAAACCTCCTGGGTTAGTCCTTCCCCTCATTTAAAGTGCAGAAAGTGCTGGAAACTATTTGAGGCTTGAAGAATTCTAAAGGAATTGTACAGAGACCCTTCATGCCAGGCTGGAGAGGCTGCTGGGCACTGAACCCACCCAACAGTCCTGTTGAAACCAAGGGCAGTTCAGCTCTCTCTTCATGTGGAAACATTGCTCTGCACCACAGAACACTCCACTCAGTGTTTCACTAAAGCCAGAAAAACATTCAACTTTTCTGAAGTCCTGTTTTCTCCCAGTCTGTCTAATGACATTTAGGGTTTCCCTTCTCTAACTTCTTCACCCCACCGTGGGCCAAACTTCTCAAAAATCCCTAATACTGGGGGAAAAATGGAAGTAGCAGAGTGCATGGAGTCACAGATCAGGTCAAAATAGACTGGGAGTGCCAAAACCCTGCCTGCAGGTCCCTGAACAGCACATACAACCAGAATTGGCAACAGGAGGGGTATCCAGACATTTCCATCTCCCTTTAACACTATCCCAACGAGCTGGTAAGCTGAGAAGCTGCTCTCCCACATGGGTATCATCAGATGGAGTAAGAGATACTCCCTCTCCCTCTCCACCCGAGGTGCTGCCACGTGAGCTGGTTTGTTTACACCTGTTCCAGGGAAAACCTGGCCTTCCAGGGGAAACTTGGGCTTCCAGGAGCGGAAAGCCAGGGATACAACCCCAAGCCATGACGGGCTGAAAGCCTCTTCCAAGCCCTGTGGAGAAACCTTAAGCACTGCTGAAAAACACCTCGCTGCTGGCAGCCCCAGCAAGTTGGGCTGTTCAGGGCTTAATTGCGTTTCTTAATCAGCTTAATGGCCGTGGCTCCCCGGGCAAGCCCCGAGGCAGCGCGGTGGGAACTGCCGGGAAAAGCGAGGCAGCAGCAGGGGACAGGGAAATCGGCGCTTGGAGCGTCCAGCTCGGCGATAAACGCCGGGATTCGGGAATGGCTGGGAAATAGAGGGAGTGCAGGCAGGCAGGGGGCTCGGCTGGGTCAGGCTCAGGAGGAGGAGGAGGAGGAGGGATAAGCTGATTGCCGGGATGAAGGGATGAAGGGAAGGCTGAGCCACCCCATGTTAAGGGCTTAGGGATCAGAGGGGACTGTTTTGCACACTGCTTCTTCCCAAGGGACTCTGTCTCCAGGGATGGGTCCAGCACACACACAGGTGGTGCCAGGAGGGTGCCCCAAGCACAGCATCATCCTCACCCTCCACCGAGGGCACCTCCCTGTGCCATGAGCCCACTCCACACCCGGCTGGGTGAAGCACAAGCCCAGCTGAGCTGTCCAAGCACAGAGTTAAACCTGTGCCCTGGGACCAGACTGGTATTCCCAGTGGTTCCCACCATCGATCCTGACCCAGGGCCCCACCAGGAACAGACCCTCGGCATGGCATTCCCTGGATCAAGCCCTGCTGCCTGGGCTTTTCCACTCAGGTTTGTAGGTATATGATTAACACTTCTGTGCCAAGTCCTGCCCCAGAAGAAAGCACTGAGGTTCCACTTCCACTTTATGCTTCCTCCCTCCTCCCCGTTCCACAGCCAGGCTGCAGCTCACTCAGGGTGAGGAGCTGTGACATCCCTCGAGGGCTAAAATCAGGGAAAGCTGGGATCAATCTGAGCTGCAAATCCACAGCTGTCCTGACACCATCCTAAACCAGGCAGCAAGCAAGGGCAGCTATTCCATGGGGGAAACTGAGGACATCATAATCCAAAACTGGTTTGGGTTGGAAGGGATCTTAAAGATCATCTCATTCCACCCCCTGCCATGGGCAGGGACAGCTTCCACCAGCCCAGGTTGCTCCAAGCCCTGTTCAACCTGGCCTTGGACACTTCCAGGGATCCAGGGGCAGCCACAGCTTCTCTGGGCAACCTGTGCCAGGGCCTCACTACCATCACAGGGAACAATTCCTTCCCAATATCCCATCTAATTCTACCCTCCTTCAGCTTAAAGCCATTCCCTCTTGTCCAATCACTCCATGTCCTTGTAACAAGTCTCTCTCCTGCTCTCTTGGAGCCCCTTTAGGCACTGGAGGCAAATTAACATCCAGGCAAGGTCACCCCCCACCCCTTGCTGGGTATTCCCAGGCAGCACTGACACTGTGCAGTGCCCACCTCCTCCCCTGTGCCATTCCAAGGCTGTGCCCAGCCCCAGGCTACTCCTGCACGTGCCACAAAGAAGCATTTGGAAGATCAAGGTCACAATTTTAATTTCAATTTCAATGCTGAAACATCTGCTGCCTCCCGGAGCAGGAAATGAAGGGAAAAAACCACCACCATTAATAAAGCATTTGCTCCGAGCTGATTCTTGCCCAGGATTCCTTCTCTCTGGGTTTATGAAATTACCTGTTGACAGACTCGATTTTATCATTAGAAAAAAAGCTCTTTCAGACGCGAATTACTCAGCACCAGCAGGACTCGGCACACGAGTGTGGCTGAGGAGGTTTCACCCATGCTGGCAGCTATTTCCGTGCCATTACTGCCACCACACAAACAAAAACAACATTTCAGGAGGCTCCCAGGGCTCGTCCTCCTCCTGCTTCCCAAGGAAACCCCACAGGTTTGTGTCTAGACATCCTGCAAACACAGGAGTGAGGGAAGGCAGAGCCAGCTCATGAGCCATTAACTGAGTGCTGGGAGCAGCAGCCGCAGCTCTGGGGGTGCCAAATCCATCAGAGCTGGCCCAACATCACCCCCCTGCCCAGGGCAGGCTTGGTAAAGCCATGCCAGGGCTTGGGCACCACCTCCAAGGGGTTTAATACGTGTAACATCAGCACAGCCACAGCACAAGTGGGGACAGTGAGCACCTCCCAGGGCAGAGAGGGGACACTCAGAGCACAGGGACAGTCCCCAAACCAAGTCCTTTCCCCACCCCAAGCCTCAGCCCAGCTCCTGGCCAGGCTGATGTTGAGCCCAACGCTGCCTCCCTGCCAGGCAGGGCTTGGCTCATGCAACAGTTACCACTTTTGGGTGCTTTTTCACCCAAAGGAACAAAGAGATGGCACTGCTGCCCATCAGCACAGGGTGAGGTGGGCTGAGCTCTGACCCAAGGGGTATTTTGGGGTAAGTCTGCTGGGACAGTGCTACAGACCCCTCAAGGCAAGATGTCTTATCCCTGGAAACATCCAAGCTCAGGTTGGATGGGGCTCTGAGCAACCTGGTGGAGCTGAAGGTGCCCCTGCTCGCTGCAGGGGGTTTAGAGGGGCTTTAAAGGTCCCTCCAACCCAAATCATTCTGTGATTCCAGGCCTGGGCACTGGGGGGACCAGTGGCTCCCATCACATATTCCAATAACACAGGGAACTATCCACCCCCCCCCCCACAATGGATGCACTCAAAGCTGTAAACAAAATCAAACCCCAGCAAGGTCAGAGCAAGCAAACAGTGAGAGACGTGGGGAGCTTCACACTTCACACTGAAAATGCCATTACAAACTAATAGACAGAAATCCTTCCTCCTCTCTCCTGCCTCTCTTATCCTTCATGCTCAAGTAGTCACCATTAGTGCCTCAAACATTCAAAGCACACAATATTAACACAGATTTATTTTTTTTTTAAATAATAATTACAGCTACTTCTGGGTACAGAAGTGCCTGAAGGCAAGGAGATGTTCACACTCTCTTCTTTATATATATTTTCTTTCTTCTGCTGCACCAAAAGCTTGAAGGAACAAGCAGCTCCCCTGGCAATAAGCACATTAGAGCAGCAATTCAGCTGATGGAATGGTGCTTCTCAGAGAATTCACAGTCTAACACTGGCAGAGCATTTTGCACACTTCATCTTCCTCCCAGCTCAGCAGCACCTACGAGGGTTTTTTTGCTGTCTGAGGGTTTCCAAAGTGCTTTTAACGAAATAAGCTGTTGATTCCAGAAGTCCATCAATGACAATTCACAGCACAAACGGCCCTTTGCTGCTGTGACAAATCCAAACAGCTTCAAGCCTGGACAGATGACAAATATCCAAGTGCTGTGAGGCAGAAGGTGACCACGGGAAGCAGGTCCCAGCTTTCCAGCAGGCAGGTGCCATCCTGTGTTGGGATGGTGCTGGGGACTGCCCTGCTGCCGTGCCTGGCCTGGAGACACGTGGCTCCAGAGCTCTGTCCTGCTCCCAACCCTCCATTTCACACTTACCACTGACCACCACCACTGGTTACTTCACCTGTGGGGAGGACGGACACAGGGCTCTGGTAAAACACTGGATCCACCAGTTAGGACTACAGGGAAGGCTGCCCTGTATCATAGAATCCCAGAATCAGCTGGGTTGGAAGGGACCTCTGAGATCATCAAGTCCAACCCTTGATCCAACCCCGCCGTGGTTCCCAGCCCATGGCACTGATGCCACATCCAGTCTCAGCTTAAAAACCCCCAGGGATGGAGAATCCACCCCTTCCCTGGGCAGCCCATTCCAATGGCTGAGCACCCTCTCTGCAAAGAAATTCTTTCTAATATCCAACCTAACCCTCCCCTGGCACAGCTGCAGACCCAGCCCTCTTGTCTTGCTGAGAGTTGCCTGGGAAAAGAGACCAACCCCCCCTGGCTCCCCCCTCCTGTCAGGGAGTTGCAGAGAGTGAGAAGGTCTCCCCTGAGCCTCCTCTTCTCCAGGCTGAACAGCCCCAGCTCCCTCAGCCTCTCCTCCCAGCACTTGTGCTCCAGTCCCTTCCCCAGCCTTGTTGCTCTTCTGTTGTAGTGCAGGAACAGCTTGGGAAATGTGGTCATGTGCCACACACAGCACAGACATGGCAGCAGAAAGATCCGTAACCACTTGCAGGGCCGCAGGTTGTCCCTGCCAGCCCCTCCCTCAGCTCTCCAGTCCCCTCTCACATCCCTTCTTGTGCCTTCTCATGGCATCATCCACGTTAGGTCAGGTCTACAGTGAATACCTGGCCCAGGTCTCAGCACACCCCTCGTGCTCACCCCCAGAGAACAGCTCAGAGCCCAGCCTGGTTCCAGCTGGATTCTGGCTCAGATCCACTGCCTGGAAGAGGGTGGTGAAAGCCAAGCCATCCAACAGCTGACAGCCCACCAGCAACTCCCCAGATCCCCTGAGCAGCCAGAAGGGAAGGAGCTGATCAGAGGGACAGAGCAGCTGAGGGAACTGGGATTGTTCAGCCTGGAGGAGAGAAGGCTCTGGGGGGACCTAATTGTGGCCTTCCAGGACATGAAGGAGCCAACAAGAAAGATGGAGAGAGACTGTTTGCAAGGGCCTGGAGTGACAGGACAAGGGGGAATGGCTTCAAATTCCAAGAGAGTAGGATTAGATTAGATATTGAGCAGAAATTCTTCCCTGTGAGGGTGGAGAGGCCCTGGCACAGGTTGCCCAGAGAAGCTGTGGCTGCCCCATCCCTGGAAGTGTCCAAGGCCAGGTTGGACAGGGCTTGGAGCAACCTGGGCTAGTGGAAGGTGTCCCTGCCCATGGCAGAGGGTGGGATGAGATGAGCTTTAAGGTCCTTTCCAACCCAAACCATTCTGGGATTCTGTGGAGAAAGCAAAGGGCCTTCTGACTGTGTGCAGCAGCACTAAGGAATAGAAAGACAAGCTGGGATTTTGGAAGAGCCTTTCCTCACACCTGGGCAAAGGATGCTGAAGCCAGCAGGCCACGAGCTGGGTGCACCACAACGAGTGGGCAGCACAGCAAAGGCTGGCAGACCTGCCCAGGGCTCTGTGAGTGCAGGGGCATCACAGCAATGGCACCAGGGCAGCACAGCTCAGAACAAGCTGTGAGCCAAAGTCCTGCAGCCTGGCTCACCTGGAATGGTGCCACTGGGGGGACCTGGAGCTGGGCCCCCTCCCACTGTTGCAGTGAGGGTACCCAGAGGGTACCCAGGAGCAGCCAAGCCCAGCGTGGGTGCTCTTTGAAGTTCAACATGGCCTTCGTTCAACTCGGCTTCATTCCCTCCCAGAGCAGATTAGGCAACAGTCATTAACACTTGCCAAGTTCAGGTGGGTTCATTTTCACAGAATCACAGAATCAAATGGGTTGGAAAAGACCTCCGAGACCATGGTGACCAACCCTTGACCCAACCCCACCTTGTCACCCAGACCATGGCACTGATGCCACATCCAGGCTCTGCTCAAACCCCTCCAGGGACGGGGACTCCCCCCCCTCCCTGGGCAGCCCATTCCAAGGGCTGATCCCTCTCTCTGCAAACAACTTCTGCCCAATGGCCAACCTAAACCTGCCCTGGGGCAGCTCAAGACTCCTGAGGAGTTCAGGCCCAGGAGCAGCACAGAGGAGGGTGCTTGGGGCTGGGCAGTGGTCCCTGCAGCCCCTGAGCCAGCCTGGCACCTGGAATCACCTGGAATCACATCTCCCCTGGGACTGAGGGGAAGGGGCTGCCTGGGGCCACGTGAGGCTCAGGGGATGCACATCTGCAGGTTTCTGAGCATTTATGTCCACACACAGCAAGGACTGAAGGAACAGAGGCAAAACCTCCTCCCCACAGCCTCCCAGAGCTGCTGCTGCTCTGTCAAGGTGACACTGGTGGCAGCGGGTGGGGGACACCAGCCAGCAGTGCCTGCTTCTTTCTTCTGCTTAAAGTAAAAATAATAGGCCCTTCTCCCTTGTGGCCCACATGAATATTTCATCAGCAAACTGCCTCATCCTGTATTAGGTTTTTTTCCCCTCTCTGGCTGAGATGGGAAGCTCCAGCTCACCGACCCTTCCACGGCATTTCCAGGCAGAGCTAAGGACATTTTGGGTGTGCAGTCAGTCAGACTGACACCAGGATAAGAGGATGGGAATATATCAAGGTCCCAAGCAACTCTGTGTGTTTGGGAAGCCAGTGCCCTGCTTAGTCTTGGGCCAGTATTTTGATATTCCATGGATGGCACTGAGGAATCACCACGTCCTGCTGGTACAGGATGAACGTGTTCCACACCCATCACCACTGAGAAGGGAGCAGGGGCTGCCCCTCCAGCCTGAGCCTCACTGCAAGGGCATCTGAGCTCTGTGCCTCTGCACTGACACCTCTCAGGGTCTGCTTGGGATGGGAAGTGAGAGGGAGAAGAGACATTAAATCCCTGAGATCAGATACTGCAGCCTGAACGTATCCTCTGCTGGCTTCCCTTACACCAGGAGCTGTTTAAAGGAGGGCAGGCTCCCAGCAAAGAACAGGGCTGGGAATTAGAGGTGCTGATGCACTTCCCTTTCTGTCAGAGGCCTGAGATCCAGACCAGCACTGACCACACTCCCCTGGTACCATTATGGAAACCATTCCCTTCCCTGGGCCTTTTTCTCTCACCAGGGTTTCCACACAGGCCCCTCCTGGCTCAGCCTGACTCTCCACAACTGGAAAAGGAAAATCATCTGGTTTATTTTACTGCATTTATGGAAGAGAAAAAATTGGGAATTTTTTTTTTGTTTTTACTTCAAGAAAATTGCCAAGAGACCCAAAAAGGCCTCACAGAAACACCTGAGGAAAGATCTGAAATGCAGGAAGAGGGGCAGGAATGCACTCTGAGGTCCAGCCCTCCAAATCCACAAGCCCTCCTGAACATAACAGAGAACCACAGAATGGTTTTGATGGGAAGGAACATTAAAGATCTCCCAGTTCTTCCCCCTGCCATGGGCAGGGACACCTTTCACTAGCCCAGGTTGCTCCAAGCCCCATCCAACCTGGCCTTGGACACTTCCAGGGATGGGGCAGCCACAGCTTCTCTGGGCAACCTGTGCCAGGGCCTCCCCACCCTCACAGGGAACAATTCCTTCCCAATATCCCATCTAATTCTACCCTCCTTCAGCTTAAAGCCATTCCCTCTTGTCCAATCACTCCCTGTCCTTGTCCCAGGTCTCTCTCCAGCTCTCCTGGAGCCCCTTTAGGCACTGGAAGGAGCTCTAAGGTCTCCCCAGAGCCTCCAGGTTGGACATGGGTGTCAGTCCCTTGATGTCCACGCTGTCAGAAGGCCCCATCCAACCACCCACCTTTTTGGGAAAGGCCTCAAAATCAGCTTCTGGTTTGATGGCTGTTCCTGGCAGGACCCTCACTGCCAGACCAGGATGCACCTGGACAATTCCTGCTCTCCAGCTCAGGTTCTACTTGTGTCCAGTGGGAACAAAGCCAGTCCATCCCATCCTACAGGAGGGAGACAGAGGGAAATCTACAGCCCAAGGGAGGAAACCCAGGATCCTAAAGGAGAGCCAGGATCACAGAGCTGCCAAGCACAGGAGCTGGGGCTGTTCAGCCCGGAGAAGAGGAGGCTCAGGGGAGACCTCCTCACTCTCTGCAACTCCCTGACAGGAGGGGGGAGCCGGGGGGGGGGTTGGTCTCATTTCCCAGGCAACTCTCAGCAAGACAAGAGGGCTGGGTCTGCAGCTGTGCCAGGGGAGGGTTAGGTTGGATATTAGAAAGAATTTCTTTGCAGAGAGGGTGCTCAGCCATTGGAATGGGCTGCCCAGGGAGGGGGTGGATTCTCCGTCCCTGGAGGTTTTTAAGAAGAGACTGGATGTGGCATCAGTGCCATGGGCTGGGAACCACAGCGGGGTTGGATCAAGGGTTGGACTTGATGATCTCAGAGGTCCCTTCCAACCCAGCTGATTCTCTGACTCTATGAAGGAAGGAGGTTGGCACCTCCATGGTGGGATGTGACCGCAGAGAGGCCCCCGGGGCTGGGGCCGGTCCCCCTTTGCTCACCTTCTTCTCATCCCCCTCCTGCAGGAGCTGGAGGTGGCTCCTCTTCTCGCTGTCCCTGCGCAGGGAGCTGTTCTGGTGGTGGGGCAGCCCCGTGGGGGGGGACACACTGCGGCCCTGGGGGTCCACCCAGGTGTAGATGTGGTTGGTGACGTACCCGCCCGGGATGCGCCCCACCGAGTGCACCGACAGGTTCAGCTTCTTGCAGCCCTTCAGCACCTGCAAGACAAGCCAAGGAGAAGGGGGGAGTCAATGCCAGGACCACCTGTCTTAGGGGGGGAGACGCAGCTTTGCTCTTCCACGAGGCTGGAAGATCTCAAGCTGCTCTACGACCACCAACTGAGTGATGGAGAGACATAAAAAGCTGGGATTTTGCATTTTTCTACTCTCTCCTCTCTGAAACAGTGTTAAGGCAAAGCTGCTGACAGAGAAAACGCAGTGGGATTTTTTCCCCCATCAGCCATGGAAAGAGCAGAGTGAGGCAGAGTATGGGAGGTGAGCTGGGCAGTGCCATGCCCAGGAGGAGCCTCAGGAGGAGCTGAACCCAAGACTGAGCAGCTTCTGCAGCTCTGGAGAGGAGCTGGTGCAGGACAGGGATCAGTGCTGGAGGAGAGCAGCACAGATCCTTGTCCAAAGTCCCTCTCCAGCTCTCTTGGAGCCCCTTTAGGCACTGGAAGGTGCTCCAAGGTCTCTCCACAACCTTCTCCTCCTCTGCAGGCTGGACATGGATGTCATCCTGTTCATGACCATGCTGGCAGCAGGCTCCAGTCAAACAACAATCTGTTTGGGAAAAGCCTGAGCTCAGCCCTAACTCTGTCCCCACAGCTCAGCCCCAAACTCCTCTCATCCCACACCTCAGCCCCAAACTCTGCCACTGGAAAAGCTCCTGATGCCTTCAGGGAATATTGAAATTCAGCCATTTAGTGACCAGCTGCCTCCCCCAGCACAAGCAGTCAATTAACGAGTACAATAATTACTAAATATACCCATATATTTAAACCAACACGCACAGAGATGACCTTGAGGCCCAGAGAAGGTGATTTGCAATCACTCCTCTGCTCTCCCAGCTTCCACTGTGAGGAGCTGACAGAAGCTTTACAGTAAACTTAAATAAACATATAGGAGTTGTCCCTGGGGACAGCTGGAAGTGCTGATCCCTTCTGAGGCCTCAGGAACATCAACACTCCAGACCTGCTCTCAGAAGGGAGGTGCTTGGGGGTTTTTTTTTCCCATATATACATCATTTTGATGAGCTGCTCCCACAAGGTCTCCTGTCCCCGCTGAGCAGAGAAGCTGCTGAGCAAAGCTTGTGACCAGGAAGAACTAAGAGCAGCAGCTCCTTGAAAAGGGTAATATTGTCAGGAATACTGGGCTGGCTGGATCCCAGCCCTGACCTGGCAACACTCCTGTCCCTCCCTGCCAAAGCTAAAGAGAATCCAGTTCAGCATCTCCATCACACAGAGCAATTTGGCTGCAAACTTGTCACATGCTCCCAAGGTCACCATGTGCCTGGAGAGCTTAAAACAAGGACTGGAAACCAACAGCTCCATCCCAACACCCGCAGAGCACTTCACCCCCCCGGACTGCTCCCCTGCCCCAAGCCCTGATCCCCCAAACACACCCCCTGTGGGCATCTCCTGCAGGCAGAGGTGCTCCCCACACTCCAGCCCTGCTGGCATCAGCCCAGCCCTCACTGGGAGCCAGCTCTGAGCCCACTGCCCGCTCTCCAAGGGGCACTGCAGCCCAGCCATGCTCCAGGGCACAGCACAGCTTCCTGAGCCACAAAACCAGGCTGAGGATGGGCTGAAGTGCAGAACTGGGGGTGGCAGGGAGCCTTCTCACCTCCCCCAGAGCTGCCAGTGACCCCAGTGAGATGGTGGCATTCTGTGCAGGGTCAGGAGTTGGACTCGACAACCCTGACGGGTCCCTTCCAGCTCAGCAGATCCTGATTCTATAAGTTTATGATTCTATGGGGTACAGGCCCTCCCCAAACCCTTCTCCATCCATTCAAACTGCAGACAGCTCTGTGAAAACCCCTTTTCAGTCTCCACAACACCACTGCCTTACCCAGGTACCGAGGCAGCAACAGCACTGACAGTCCCCTGAGCGAGGTCTCACCTCTGAGTGGGGCTGCAGCTCCTCATCCAGCACAGGGAAACGATGAGGGCAGGCAGTAACACAGGAGTCCAGTCCTCCCTCTGCCACAGAAATGCCTCATCATCCTGACTGGTGCTTGCATTCCCATCCTTTTCCGCTCTACACGGAAGAACAGGCCTTGGACACTTCCAGGTGTCCTCCCTCTGGTCACCACAGTCTTCCCAAAAACCACGGGGTGCTCAGCACAAACCCCACCCAATAACCACTAAAGTCAGTTCTGTTCAAACACTGGAGTTTCCAGGGAGATTTCTGTTCTCCAGGCAGCCACCAGCTCTTTAAACTGCAGCTGCCATGGCTGGGAGAGGGGAGGAGAAGGGAAGCAGTGTTTTCCCTTGGATAAATCCACACTGAAGCACAGCAGGCATGGAACACGATCTGGCACAGACCTGCAGAACCTTTGTGCATCCACACACTGAACCAGACCTTAACAAACTGCTTGGCATGAGGAGCTGCAAAAGGATGAGGCATCAGGTGAGCCAAGTGGGAGAAGCTTCCACCTGCATCCAAACAGAGCCAGAAGCCACCATCAGCTGCCATGGTGAGCTCCAAGAGAGCAGAGCCACCACCCATCTCCCTGCCCAAGAAGAAGTGCTGCACTTCCCCTCTGTTCTTTTCTTCCCCTCCTGTCCTTATCTTGACCCACCTTCAGTTAAATTTTCTCACTCCTGTCCAGCTGAGGGGGTGATGGAACAGCTTTGGTGGGCACCAGGGTCAGCCCACCCCACTCAGGGCTGGTGAGAAGGGGCCAACTGACCATCTGGGGTTTAGAGGTGCCAATTCCTGACAGATCAGGGACCACACAGCTTGTTCAACACATCCTTCCCTGCCGTTTTGGCCAGCAGGGACCATAACCACAGCACAGGACAGGCCCATTTTCCAGCTGTTCTCCCTGAACATCAAGCAATCAGCAGGAATTCTTTTCCAGCCCTGTCACACTGGCTTCTCCCACACTGTGCATCCACCCTGGCCTCCTGGGAGATGTTTGCAGAGTGTCTCCACGCCCACCTGAGCACGGGATTTTGGCAGGTTTTGGTTTATAACAGATTACCACTCCCTTGGAAGCCTCCAGGCTGCTGGTCCCCATGCCCAGCAACTGCTCAAGCATGGAGCACTTTGCCCTTGCTGCTCCCAGAGAGGTGCCACCAGGCTGGCACAAGCCCTCTGGCCTCGACTTTGCTGCCAGCCCTGTTTGTGAGGCCCCCACAGCAAAGAGAGGGGCAGCACCACATGAATGATGCACTTCTCACAAGGGTCAGCCCAGCTCCCCGGGACTAAAGGAGAAGCTTTTCAGGACAGAGTTCTTGTCACAGAATCATCAGGGTTGGAAAAGACCTCCAAGACCATCGAGTCCAAGCTGTGCCTGATGCCCACCTTGTCCTCCAGCCCAGAGCACTGAGTGCCACGGCCAGGCCTTCCTGGGACACCTCCAGGGATGGGGACTCCAAAGCTCCCTGGGCAGCCCCTTCCAAGCCTGACCACCCTTTCCATGAGGAAATTCCTCCTGATGTCCAACCTGACCCTCCCCTGGCACAGCTGGAGCCGTTCCCTCTCCTCCTGTCCCTTGTTCCCTGGGATCAGAGCCCGACCCCCCCCCGGCTCCCCCCTCCTGTCAGGGGGTTGCAGAGCCAGAAGGTCCCCCCTGAGCCTCCTTTTCTCCAGGCTGAGCCCCCCCAGCTCCCTCAGCTGCTCCTGCTGCTCCAGCCCCTTCCCCAGCTCCGTTCCCTTCCCTGGATATACTCCAGCCCCTCAATGTCTTTTTGCCATGAGGGGCCCAGACCTGGACACAGGACTCGAGGTGTGGCCTCAGCAGTGCCAGCACAGGGGGACTTTCACAAAGACAGGCTCTGGATGGGATTTCCAGAAGGAAAAACTCCCTTCCAAACACACAAGTCTTGTGTGCAGCAGCTGCAGAGATACCACCACAAAGAGACAGCAGAACTCCCCCTGAGTGTTTTTGGGAAAGCCTGTTATCTGATGGGCACCCTGAACCCAACCCGTTTTACCATTAAATAACAAATTCCACCTCCTTAATCCCCTCTGCAGAATCAGACAGTGCAAGGCTGCATCTCTATCTCCTTCCTCAAGCCATTCCAGGGATTTGCCACATGTTGTTCAGGGCTGCTGTGTTTTGCTCCAGTCTCAGATAAGATTTGGCTTTGCCCCATCCCTGAGGTGTTTGAAGGCTGTGGGGTGGAAGGTTTAACTCTGGCACCACAGCGTGCAAGCACACCTCTGCCAGGAGCCAAGCTGAAAGAAATCAGTTATTTGGATCTGGGAATTAGTGCCAGAACCTTTAGCAGAGAAACAGTCACCAATTGCCTGGAAACGTTATTAGAAGCAGCAAGTGCCAGGGGGGGGGGGGACAGAGTGATTCCATAAGGCTACTGAGCCCCTGACAACACACTAGTTAATTATCTATTGAGTCCTCTGAGAGTGAAGTAGATGGTTTAAAACAGTCAAAAAAGCAAACACACATCTCATGTGCCCACAAATATCTTAAAAAAAAACCAAAACAAACCCCAAAACAAGACAGAGTACATGATGTTCTCTCCTACAACCCAGACTGAAACCCAGCTGTGCCAGTCCTGCCCAGCACATCTCACTCCACTGAAGGCTCTCCTCTCCCATCTTCATCATTTTCCACTTCTCCACAGCCCTGAAAAGGCTGAAGGCTGCTTAAAAGCATCTTCCAGGCCTCCAAAAATTCCCCCAGTAGGAACACAGATGTCAGAAATCGATGGCAATTAATCACCAGGATCCTTCTGGCAGCCTGACTGGATCTGCATTCGGATACAGCCCCCTCACTTACCTTCTCTGCTAATGAAAGGAGCAATCTATCCCACTCCGTTCCTTCGTGGGGAAGAGCACAGTTGGATACAAGGAGCATTAACTATGAGCCATCCTCCCCCTCTCCACAGGCTCAAGCTGTTTTCTTCCGGCAGCAACAGCCTGGCCGGAGCCGTTTGGCTGTGGGATAATGGGCACGGGATAATGGGCACGGGATCATGGGCACGGGATCATGGGCACGGGATCATGGGCACGGGATAACGGGCACCCTGGAGGTTGTCAATCAGTGGAGCACCACCCAATCTGGCACCGAGTCCCCCCAAAAAAGTAAGTAAAGGCACGGGCTTGGGAAAAGAAAACTGCGAAGGAGAAAGAAGTGAGGTACCACAGGAGGGAGGCAGAGGGAGCTTTTACAGCACATTCAGGCACCGAGGAGGGAACGGTTTGCAGGAGTTTGTTTAACCACTGTTTCCTGCTCTCTCCGGGGTGTCTGTCCCTGCTGGACCAGGTAGTTTTAAGCTGAGAAAAACCATCTCGGTGCCAGCGGGAACGAAGCAGCTCCCTGTGTGTGCTGTGGAGGGGAAGGGGCTGCAGGGGCAGGACCTCAGGAGCTTTTGAGCCAGATCAGCTGAATGGTTCCTCTGCCCAGAGCAGAGCACAGCAGGCAGAGGCATTCCCCGCCCTCAAAGGCTGGCTCCGGGGATCATCTGCAGGCAGGATGGATATAAGGCCATTACACTGCACACCTTGGGTAAGGCCCAGTTCAGCAGGTACAGTACAAACACGCAGGGAGAGACTGTCCCCTGTCCCAGGCTGCAGCCTGGAATTGTAAATAAGATGTTTTGTTGCCCAGAGAAGCTGTGGCTGCCCCAGCCCTGGAATGTTTAAGGCCAAATTGGACAGGGCTTGGAGCAACCTGGGCTAGTGGAAGGTGCCCCTGCCCATGGCAGAGGGTGGAACAAGATGAGCTTTAAGGTCACTTCCAACCCACACCATTCCAGGGTTCTATGATTCTGAGTGTATCCCACCCCCATCTTGCCTGACAAAGAGCAGGGAACTCATTCTGGGCAGAGGAACTGGGAGCCTGGGCTGCACTGAGGTGTCCAAACAGCTCATCCCTGCACGGGAACAAAGAGAACTGGAACAAAGAAAAGGTGACACAGAGGCAGGTGGGGAGAGCAGGAGACAGAAGGAGGGAAGAGGGAAGCACAGGCACTCCAGATGGAGCGAGAGCAGCGGGTTCCACAGCGCAGGGGGTGGAGGGTGTGACACGGCCTCCCATCAGGAAGACAAATGGGAATTGCAGGAGGCACAGTCCAACCTCTCCCCCTCTCCCAAGGCAAAGGTGACAGCAGTCGGGCTTTCAAGTAGCAGCATTTATGCAAACAAATGCAAATAGATGCATAATTATGGTGATTGCACACATTTAGCCCCAAGGCAGCAGGGAGCCCTCGTCCCTCTCACCTGGAAAGGTCAAATGAAATCTTAGTCCCAGGCCCTTCTTCCCAACCCCTCCAAGGGCTGACACCCCCCAGCCCTGCTCTGTAACCTCCCACCCCTCCAAGCTGGTCACTGCCCAGTGCATCCCTCAGGAAGCCCAGGACAATTATAAATAGAGCAGAAAACTCCACATAACTTTATTGGTGCAAGCCAAGGGATGGGGGGCAAGGGGGATAAGGGAATAAGGGCAATCTAGATCAGAGCACTCCCTCCTGCTTCCTCTTGTCTTCTCTTTCCACTCCACACCAAGCAATGCTGAAAGAGGTCACACAAACCACCAGCAAGCCCATATTGTTTAGGTAACACAAGTTACTTGGGGGGGAAACTAACTTTTAAAGAATCAACGTGGGGAAGCGAGCAGGACACTGGACTAAGCACCAAGGACATCCAGTCAGAGCCTGCACAGAGCAGAGGCCCCTCCAGCCTCCCCTGCCAGCACATCCCACCCCGAGAGGCTCAGGGGCAGCTTCTGAGCCCTGGCAGGAGCAGGGCTCCCCCAGCCTGCCCAGCTCCCTGCTCCCCCTGGATTTACCAAGCACTCAGCAGTCCTGACAGGGAGAATTCACAGAGCACCCAGCCAAAAGAAACTAAGGCAAGTCGTGTCAGCAGATGCTTTGGCAGTTTAACTGAGGGGATTTAGAGCTGAATAATTCTCTGAGCAGACACTGAGGAAAAAGTGTCAGGAAAATCCATCGTCTTCCCCCGAGGACACAGGGACTGAGTAAAGGATATTTTAATTCACCAGTTCTGCTGCACACTGATGCTTTTGTTTTTTCTTCCAACAGGCACTGGAAGGAAAGAAGCTTTTCTCCTTCAGGTTATCTTATCAACTTCTCTACTGTTTATTTACAAGGAGCCCACTAAATGACATTAATGCTCCAAGAAGTCAAGGATGCCCTAACAATACTAACCTGATGAACAAGCCAATACTGGTGCCAAGTGCTATCATCCCTGCATTATGAGGAGAGGAGAGATTAAGGACCTCATTCTAATCTTTTGCATCAGTATAATGTCATTTGATTTCATTAGGGCTGACTGTGATTTGCCGGTGTAATGAAGGGAAACAGATGACTAAGTAACTTGCCCACTGAGGGAAATCAGTGGTACAGCAGCAAATATAACCTGCTCCTACCTCTGGTGCCACAGCTAAACCCGCATTCCCGCAGATGCCGTCTGCGTGTGCAAGTTTATCCCGCTCCAAGTCAGATGAGGTGTTAATTGAGGAGCTCAGATGAGCTCACAGTGAGAGCAGAGCATCATCTCAGCACCCTGGTCAGCTCCAAGCGAGGTCCGGCATTAAATCTGCTCCACCACATCCTCACATCTGCCTGTGAAACCAGGAACAGCCCTTGACAGATCCACTGCCACGAGCTCTTCCCTTTAAGGAGCGTTAAAACTCATTTTTAATGCAGGCGGCTTCAAGTTCAAGCCCGATCATTTCCCCCCCTTTTACCTAGAGGGAGATCCTGCTGACTTTCCACTTTCCACCCTCTCCCTCCAAACTCACCCGGCTACAGCAATTGAAAAAGAAGCTGTTTGCAGGACAGAAGGGCAGAGCAGAAACCCGTGGCACTGCACAGAACCTGTGTTTTAAGCTCTTTTTTTAGTGCAGTTCTTAGTTGGTTTTTTTTTTTTTTGTTTCTAAGCAGATTCAGAGACCAAGGAACAGATTACTGGTCTGACTATTGGGGTAGATGCTAGTCACATCCTCCTGTGCCATGCTCTGGCTCCCTGAGATCCCCTGGGAAGGGGAGAACTTTCTAGCCTCTTTCTTTAGTGCCTTCTAAAAATACAGACACACAGTGATAAGCACACAGGCAGTTAAAGGAACACTGCTGATATCTTTACACAATCGGGGATCAATGCATTCCCTTCCCTCCTCAGTCATCCCATCCATCCCTGGCTGTGGGTGACAATCCACAGCTCCAAGCACTTGGAAGGGTCAAACCCCAACCAAATCAAGCTGCATTCATCCCTCCCCGGCCCCAGTGCAGGGGTGATTGCTGCCCACAGCAAATCAGCAGCGTCAGCTCACAATAATCAATTAATTCGGCATCACAAGAAACAGTGGAATGAGATTTGCTCTTTTGTAAGCTGTCTGCAAAGGAAAATTGCTCTAAATATGTTCCCAAGGCTCAGGGCTGCACGTTTCATTTCTCAGAGGTCTTTTAGCAATACCATAAGCACCTGGAGCCCTTTCTACCTCCTGTGAAATATTGCAATCTCTGAAGACTCTCTCCTTGTTTGCCACCACGAAAACCCAAATTAATAGAACATAAAAGGAGTTTTAATCTCCTTTTAATTATTTTTTAAATGCCCACTTGGCACTATCAGAGCAGGGGATGGAAAGGCTGGTTTGGAAGGAGTGAAAACCTGTGCTTGAACAGAGAGATGGTGCTGGCAGGTGACGTGACCCCCCTCTGTCCCAGGAAAGGGAGGAGATGTGATGTGATCCCCCCCTGCCCCAGGCTGGGGATGTGATTTGATCCCCCTCCACCCCAGGCCAGGGAGGAGATGTGATCCCTCTCGGGTGTCAACCCAAGACAAGGGGCTTGAACCCCCCCCAGTTCCTTCAGAATAAACTCGATGCAAATCCAGTGACTTTGGCAAAGTCACCCTGGATTTACACCAAGAGGACAGAATCACACCCCTCAAGCCTGATGGACACAAATTAGTGCAGTTTTGGGGATTTTCATCAAGCTTATCCGGGTTTGCCCAACTGTCAGCACGAACAGCAGGGCCAGTGATGGAATCAGTGCAGCTCTTTTGAGGCTGGTGTAGCTCCTTAAGCCAAATCCTAAACCAGGAACGATCCACCTGAGTCGTGCAAACTTTCTCCCATCCCCTTCCTCCCCGAGTGATTCAAAGGGCATAAAAACCTACTGCAGAGCAACAAAAGTAAGGGGTGGGGCAGAAAGGGGTTGCAAATTTAATGCCGACTCCAGATTATTGGAGAAATAACTCCCTGGGTAACATTTTGATGGTCTAAACCCACAAAATACCTCAATTTTAACTGCTCTGCACGAAATATGACAGGTTATCAATATAAACTTTCAGCACAACTGCTGAAATACAGCAGTATATACACTATATATATAAAATACACACAGTTTATAGGCACAGTGCTATGTCCTACATAGCAAGGCTGAGGAAAGCCAAGCAAGCTCTAAAAATACGGCAGACAACACAAACTTCTTCCCTGACACCATAACTCACACGACAGTGATCTTTTGCTAAAGTGCACTCTTGAATGCTGCAATGATAGGGCTGTAATTGTAATGGAGTCATTTAATTTGGATCTGGATGAAACAGCGAGCACAAAGCAGACAAGGCATAAAAAAAACTCTCCACCGCTTCCATAAAGGTTAAGAAGCTGGTCCTTAAGTGAATTGATTTGGAGTGTTGAGGTAATCTTGCAGTTTAAGTCAGAATTGCACTTTTGATGTAATTTACACTACAACATCTGCAATCACCACCGTACCTGTCACAGGTCACCAGTCAGTTTTGAGCTGGGACAACGTGCAGGTCAATGTTTCCTCTCTGCCCAGGGTTGTGGCAGTTTTCACCTGGCGCCATGATTTTCATTTTTTCTGAATGATGCCTGAAAATACGAGGAGTACACAGAAATTGCTGCTACACAACAGTCAGTGCCCCTCTCCTCCTAGAGAGGAGGGCTGGAAGTGGCTGGGCTACTCCTGGATGGCCAGATAGGCACGAAAAGGCAACTGAGCCACCACGACTTGTAAAACCAACGCAGCGGCTGCCGAGCGCTCACACGAGGCTGCACAAACAAATCAAGGCAATGTATTCACTCACTGCTCTGCCTGAACAGCTGCCTCGCTGCCACACTCGCTGCCCAGCACCTCTGAGCACCCCAGCAGGCACAGAGTTGGTTTCTGGTTCAGTAAGTTTGTCGCCCTCACGCCCGGAGCAGGACGAGCCCGGGAGCAGCCGAGGAGCCTCGCCGAGCCCTGCCATCGCCTCACGCCCCAAACGATGAGCTCTGACAGCTCCTCTCACAACGACACACTCGGCACATGATGAATAACAACGCTGGCCCAGACAGACAGCTCCTTGCTGCAGGACAGGAGGGATGGAAGTGCAGCAGGGCTGTGCCCGCTCCCAGACGGACACGGAGCCGGAGCATCGCTCCACGGGCGGGATCGGGAGCTGAGCGCTGATCAGACAGACTCTAAGAGAGCTCAGCACAGCCCCCTCTCGAAAAGCAGGCAGGCAGCGTCTGGGAGATCAGCTACACAGCCAGGGGGGTATATAAAGAAAGGCTCTCTCTTCTCACCTTTCCCTCTCTCCATTTAATCCCAAGTACAGCGCACACGTGAATTCCAGGACCAAGCCCAGCCTGTTTATCCAACATTTCTCTCTCCATTGATCCACACAGAGCAGACCAACAGCCAGCAGGGAGGAGGGCAGGTCACAGAGGTTTGCTCTGTTCAGGGAGACCAGACCACAGCCAGAGAGGCCTTTGCAGAGCTGTTAATGCACCCACTCTGAGCCCCAGCTCCCAGGTTTCAAGGGGAAGCAGAGAATATGGGATCAAGCCACCCTGTACATCACCACCTCTTGTCCCTGCAGCTCTCACAGGCTGTGTGACACCCAAAACATCAGGCTGAGGTGTTTGCATCTTAACTCCAGGGAAATCCTCCAAAAGCTGCCCTTGAGCATCACTGAACTCGATCTACTCTTCAGCCCCGCTCCCAAATGCGGGATGTGAGGGCAAATAAGCACCTGCTTCATTTTAGAACCTCCAAAGGAACTATTAGAGCTGCAATAAATCACTCCATGACTCTTCCCTAGCAAAGTGTTTCTACCACCACCACCACATGGGTCATAAAAACCCTTCCCAGGTGTAAAAAGAGCCCAGGACCTCAAGAAGGTGCCAGCACTGGGCAAGCGATGAATCTGTTGTTGAAAGTTCAGCTCGCGAGCACACAGATTCTGAGCTGCTCTTTCCTATCAGGATCATATTAACAAAATATAGCTCTTGGCAAACCACATCCTACAGGAATTATTTCTGTGCAGGAAGCACTTAGTTTCACTCAAAATTAATAATGTCTGAGAGACATCATGTACGTTATATCAGAGAACAAACAGAAAGTGATGTGAATTACCCAGCAGAGTGGGATGAATTGGAGATGAAGTCATGAAAGAGACCATTTCTAACACCTGGTTTCTACCCATCCCAACGGCATAATCAAAATATGGGGGGGTTTTTGCAATCTCCAGGGCACAAAATTGCAGGCTCACTTACTTACACTGGTGTTGTCCTATCATCAGGAACCAGAGAAAAAAAAAATTCCTACAAATATTTCCCCTGGTCTCAAGATTACCAGGGACTCATTTCCAGCCTGGAAGACGTGCCCTTGCCCGAGGCACTGATTTAAAGCTGGGGCAGGGACCATGTAGGTTGGCTGGGAAGACTGTTCAAAGCTGTGGGTGATTAATGTGCTGTCGGAGAACACTCCACACGAAACAGGCTCCCAACAGAACCACTTGAGCTTATTATGGAAAAATTAAAGCACAAACAGCTGGAAAACAGCTCTCCATACGCTGCCTACAAATTGCTACTCTAAAAAGTCGATTCTCCAGCTCGATAGGTTTGTGCCTCGGGAACGCTCCGAGCTGAGCCCACCCGCCGCAAGATCATCTCCGTGAATGGTTCGGGTCACTTAAACGCGGATTTGCCACAGGACACCGAGTTTCGGGTGAAAATCTCACAGTTTATGGATTTCCCCACCCCCATAAAAGCTTTTATCGATAGCCGCCCTCCTGTTCTGTACTACAACAGGTCTCCAGGGCATGTGGAGCCGTGCTGGGAGAGCGGGAGCCCTCCCGTTGTGTAACCGTTCTCCTTCTCCCCCCGCCACAGTCAGAGGGGGATCGGGGATCTGCTCCTGCTCTGGGCACGATGCAGTCCCGAGGGGGCTGTTCTGCCTCTCCGTGCCTCAGTTTCCCCATCTCTGGGAGGACAAACACGCTACGGCTGCTGGAGTACGCGGCTTAAAGCCCGGCTTACGCAGATCTCCAGCTTCCACGAGATCTTCCACGAGCCTCCCAGGCTGACAGGGAGCCAGGGACAGCATCGCTGCGTTTCAGAGACGTGATAAAAGCGCAGGACGAGCCCGCCGAGCCCAGAGCCGCGCCGGCAGCTCGGTACCGCCCTGGCCATCAGCGGGCACCGCTATTCCCACCGCAAACTTTCCAGCCGGGCTGAGCGCACGGCTGGGCGGGACGAGCCCGATCTCTCCGTCTCCGACACGATGCAAACCCGGAGCGGCTCCGCGAAGGGCTGCGGGTTCCCTCCGGATAAGGGGGAGCGGGGGCTCCGGTCCCACCGGCGGACGCGGGATGGAGCAGCGGGTGGAGCCGGGGGGATGAGGATGGACGGGGCGCACGGCGACAACACCCCAGGAGGGAGGGAGAGACCCGAGCAGGGAGGGAGGGAGCGACATGGACACCGGGGAGGCAGAGAGGGACCGGGACACGGCGGGACGGGGGAGAACAACCCTCGCAGCCCGGTAGGGACCCGCCTTACCTTGACCGCCTCGGCGTGGGTCACCCTGTCCAGGGACTTGCCGTTGACCCCCAGGATCTGGTCTCCGACTCGCAGCCCCTCCCGCTCGGCCAGCGAGCCCGGCTCCACCAGCGACACGTAGATCCCGACGCCGTGCTCGGCGCCTCCGCGGATGCTGAAGCCCAGACCCTCGTGGGCTTTGCTCCGGCGCAGCGTCACCTGCCGCAGCTCGCCGGGGACCACCGGCGGCGGGGCCGGGGGCGGCGGGGGGCGGCCGGGCGGCGGCAGGTAGGGCCCCTCGGCCGTGTACTGGTCGAAGAGGAGCTGGTCGGAGCGCGGCAGGACGAGGCGCAGCAGCGGCAGGAGCTGGCGGCGGCGGGGCCCGTCGAGGAGGGCGCGCAGGGAGCGCACCAGGTCGCAGACGTTGCGGCGGCCGTGGTAGGCGTTGAGGCAGAGGATGAAGCGCTCCCGCTCCGCCTCGCTCAGCAGCGCCGTGAGCGCCTGGTGCAGCCGCCGCACGTTCGCCGAGAGCGGCCGCGGGGCCGGACCGGGAGCCGAGCCCAGCGAGCCCGACGAGGAGGACGAGGAGTGCACGGACACGCCGTCCAGCTCCGCGCTCATCGCGGCGGCACCGCCGGCAGGGCCGGGAGCGGCGGGGCAGCGCGGGAGCGGAGCGGACCCCCCCGGGCAGGAGCGATGCCGCCCGGCCCCGCCGCTCCTCCACCTGTCCGTGCGCTCTCCGGCGGCTCCCCAGGAAATGACGCGCCCGTTGCCGGGAGACGGGTTATACAGAGCGGCCCCGGCGGCGGGACCGGACCCCCCGCCCCGCCCCAGCGCCCGCCCCCGCGGGACCGGCAATTAGCGCGCCCGGCAATTAGCGCGCCCGCTCGGCACCGCGCGTCAGCGCCCGGCCCTGCCCCGCGCTCAGCCCTGCCCGCTCGGCAGCCCCGACCCTGTCCCGCTCGGCAGCCCCGACCCTGTCCCGCTCGGCAGCCCCGACCCTGTCCCGCTCGGCATCCCCAGCCCTGCCCCGCTCAGCCCTGCCCGCAGCTCGGCTCCGGGTGGGAGCTGCGCGGGGTGTGAAGTCCCGCCGCTCTCCCTCATCCCTCATCCTCCCCGGTGGGGATCGCTCTTCCCGACCCCGTCCATCCCGCCGCAGAGCTTCCTCAGCCCTCTGGGGTCTCGCCATGGCGAGGGCACTTGGAACAGAGGACGCAGGGAAGAGGAGCCTCCCGAGGAGTCGGCTTACAGCCGGGAGAACAGGAACAGGCTGCCCCGTCACCTGAGCCCGGGGCGGTTTTTCCATTGCCCGCAGTGCCGGGTGTTGGGTTGTTGTCACGCTGCAGTGCTGGGCACTCTCACCGGTGGGTTACAGCCCTGGTAACACACCCGTTCAGCTGAGAAGCTCAGCACAGACTTTGTTTTAATCACAACTAAAAGGGGTTTAGGCACATGTGTTACTGACGGGGTGTCAAACAATGTATGATTGGGGAAACAGTTTTTAAAAAGAGAGATTTAGAATAGATATTAGGAAGAAATTCTTCTCTGTGAGGGTGGGGAGGCCCTGGCACAGGTTGCCCAGAGAAGCTGTGGCTGCCCCATCCCTGCAAGTGTCCAAGGCCAGGTTGGAGTAACCTGGGCTAGTGGAAGGTGTCCCTGCCCATGGCAGGGGCTGGAATGGGATGAACTTTGAGGTCCCTTCCAACCCAAACCATTCTGTGATGTTGGCCTTGGAGTCCAACCCAAACTCACACCCCTCTTCATTTAGCAAACACAGAGAAACCCTGCCTGTGAGGGATCCTGGTGATCCAGTGATCAAGAAGCTGTCAGGGCCACGGGCAGCCAATATCCCAAACAGCAGCCTGGATCAGCAGGATCCAGGGAAGCACATTTTTGCCTGGGATGCTGCCTCACATCTCTTCTCTGCTTCCACACCCTTAACCTGTGACTTCAGATTCAAAAGGGAAGCACCAGGATGAGAAGTCAGGGCAGAAATCCAAGGACTGCTTTTCTAGTTGCTGGATGAAGTATTTCTTACTACGTGAGGTTTTAGTTTCTTTTATGTCTCTGGAGCACTGAGCAAAGACCATTTTCCATCTCAGTCATTTGAAATCTTTCTGTCTTCACTTGAAGTGCCTTCCATCTGCTACAGTAGAGGAGGATTAAACCTAATTCATCAGATGCATCTTGATAGCAGTAGAATTCATTTTGTTCACGCATATGATGGAAGAGCCTAAACAGCTGCTTTACAAGTAGCTTTATGTATTGAAGCTTTGTTGGAGCTTTCAATGCCTTGTTTAAAACAAAACCAAACAAAGCAGATTGCTAATTGAAATTCGCGTTCTAACTGCGGGTGATAAACAAGCAGATGGAACAGTCAACACTGCTGGAAAGAAAAGGGACAATATAGGACAGAGAAGTGAGTAAAAACAAAAATACGCCTACATCAGCCAAACAAAGTAAGAGAAGGGCAAACAAGGTATTGCAAGTCTTTGAATTGCACTCAAACATGAGGTTAATGCTTGGTACCCGCTCAGACTCCTCTATTTAAAGCACTGCTCTTCCCACCAGCGCAGTCGGAGCATCTCCAGCCTTTTTTTATCCCACATGAAGACTCCAAATGTGTTAACACAAGCAGATGCAGCAAGAGCTGCCCCTGCTCTGCACTAACTCCAGACTGGAGCGGCACATCCAATGCTTCCCAGCTCAGCAGAGCTTGGCAATGCCCAAAGCACAGCCACCAGGGCTGTTTGGTGACCAGAGCTGCCCAGGGGTGGCACTGGGTCCCTGATATTTTGACCATTAATCCAGAAACCGTCACAAATCCAGTTTTCCAATTCCAACCCAACGCTGCCTGGCAGAAAAACACGCACAACGTCCATGTGAGGAGCTGCAATGGGGAATAATTCTGTTTTCCTGCTGCCACTATGGACTGCTCATCCATGGGATGCCCCATCCAGCTGCTGCTGCCACAGGACAGCTCCAAGGCTTCCCTTTGGAGCAGAGATGGATGTGATGCCTGTCCTAATCTCTGCTCACAGAGGTTTTAGATTTGGATTGTTCACACATTGGCAAGTTGGATCTTCACCATACACTGTCCAGCCAGAGACTCCCACTGCTTCTTCCTTTGGAGAAGAAAGGGATTGAGATCTCATGGAACATCAGCTGACGAATTTCTGGGGGCTTTATCCTTTCCAGTGCTGTACACACAAAGCCATGCAGTTGAGAGAGAGCAGCACGTGGCCTTGGGAAACAAGGGGAAAGAGGGGGTTCATCCAGCTCTGGGACACACAAGTGTTCCCACACCTGAGCAAAACCTCTCCAGTCTTTCTCAGCCCGGGTGAAGCTGCTGAACTAATGCCTCCCATCAGACTGCAATAGCAGCAAAAAGGGCCAGAGTCTCACTATTGTACATCAAAGTGTTCCTTCAGGATTTCTTAGGAAGAAACTCTTCCCTGTGAGGGTGGGGAGGCCCTGGCACAGGTTGCCCAGAGAAGCTGTGGCTGCCCCATCCCTGCAAGTGTCCAAGGGCCAGGTTGGAGCAACCTGGGCTAGTGGGAGGTGTCCCTGCCCATGGCAGGGGGTTGGAATGAGATGATCTTTCAGGTCCCTTCCAACCCAAACCATTCTGTGATGGATTCAGCATCCCTGGAGGTGTTCAGGAAACAACTGGACATGCACTCAGTGCTCTGGTCTGGTTGACAAGCTGGTGATCAATCAAAGGCTGGACTCGATCTTTTCCAACCTGTGACTCTGTGATGATTTGGAAAGGGAGCTCTGCCAGCTGGGGAGTTGGCAGCAAGTGCTCGGGGTGGAATGGCAATGCCAGGTACAATGGCATCACCCTGCAAACACCCAGGCAAGCAGCCCTTTGGAGCCAAGAATAGTGAGTGCTGAGAGTCCACATTTATTCCCGAGGAAACTCCTGGCTGGGCTGGACCTTTGCTAACTGGAGGGGCCACACAGACACTGGCAATGGAACCTCAGCCCCCTCACACACCCCAGAGAGCTTCAGAGCAGCTGGGCACTGTGCAGGCCCAACACCCAAACAGCACTTCAGCCCCAACCCCTGCCTGGCAGGCAGGGTGCCTTAAGGGCAGCAAGAGCCCCAAAGGTGTTATTCATTTTGGTCCTTTAAAATCATCCTTGCGGCACAAAATAATGCCATGCATTTGCTAAGTGCCACCTGAATAAATTGCCTAACCTTTCCACTTTAATCCATTGTAATCACTTTCCAGAGCACCCTCTGAAAAGTGAGCTCCATGTTTCCAGAGGAGCTGTGCTCTTAATTAAAAGGCACTGTAGCAAGAAGCCAAGGAAAGGTAATTGTGGTTGGAAAGGCCTTGCTGCAGTCTGAGGGCTGAGGTGATCTGTGAGGAGAGCCAGGGAGGAAGCAGCAGCTGCCTGTGCTGCTTAAGAGAGTATTAGGAGATGGCTGGCACTCAGGGCTGCCTCTTGGCTAAATCCCTGTTTAGCAGATTGGCTCCCAATCCTCTGTCCCTGGCTGGTTTGTGCAGCCTGGACATGTGCTTTCCTCAGCATGGGCAAGAATCAGCTGAGTGCTGCAGCTGAGTGCTCCCAGAAATAGGCAGTGCAGAGGGAAAAGCATCCTGGAAAAGGGGTTTCTGGCAGAAATCCTGGGTTCCAGCACCATTCCTCCTGCAGGAAAGCTGAATCCAGCACAATCTAGACCCAAGTTCCCCATGGTGAACAGAGCTGCACAAAGAGCAGGAACATGCTCCATGTCTTCACCTTCACTTCAGGCAGAAGTTGGATTTAAAGAAAAGCTGTAGGAGCAGTGAGAAACCATCATTTCAAGGGAGATTTTTCCTCACAAGAGGAAGGCTTCCAATTTCTGGATGTTGCTCTGCTTAATCAGCCCAGGTTCTGTTTGACATGTCCCAGACAGCAGTTGGGGTAGATCCTAAAGAGCACAGTCCAAGCAGGGAATTGTGACACTTCTAAGCTCCTTCTGTATCTGAATATCTACAAATATTTATGCTCCTACTGCTCAGTGCCACACTGAGACTGGACCTGAGCAAAGCCAGCCTGAAACAGTTCAATTCTGTGGGCTTTTGTTGGTTTTCATTCTCAAACATGAGAATTTTAGCTCCAAGCCATGAAGACATACTGTTTGCATAGGGTGGACACCACGGGATTGTAGTTTAGCAGTCATTTAGATACTGCCTGGATTAAAAACTAAATCAAACCAGAGTAACAGCTTCACCTATATCACCAGCAATATTTTGATTAAATGCCATTGGAATCCTTTGCCACTTGTTAAACCCCAAAGTCGGAGCCACCCAAATTCAAACTAAACCGTATTTGCTACATTTTCTGCTGAAAAAAAAAACAACCACCTTTCCAACTAACAGAAGTTTCACCCCAATTTGCCTGCAGTGATCTCTCCTCCGTGCCAACATCCCTGAGCTCAGCCCTGCATCACAGAGCCAGATGATTTAAGAGCTGCAATTCCTCCTCCCCTCGCCGGCGATTTCTTGCACTTCCACTCTCTCCAGCCCTGCTTGAAATGCCTGAAAGAAAAAGCCACTTGCGTCATCAGCCTTTTTTTTTTTCTCTCTCTCTCTTTTAATGCCCAGCACAAATCATCACCAAGTCACGATCTAGGCCTGGGTGTCACGGACAGGCAGAGCTGAGACTGGCAGAGGCTCAGCCTGTGGCAGTGCCTGGAGTGGATTTGGGCACCTGGGCTGGTAAACTCGGTGTAAAAGGACACAGAGCCTGTCCTTAGGTGGGAGAGGGGAAGTCTAGTGAAGCTGGCCTAGGGAAAGGTGTCCCTGCCCACTGCAGGGGGGTTGGAATTAGGTAATCTTTAAGATTTTAAGATGTTTAAGATCCTGTCCAACCCAGGCCTTCCTATAATTTTATGGTTCTGTGAAGTCCCAGGAGCACTGGTGTGCACAACACATGCAGGAGGATCCAGCCCTAGGGGTTTAAACAACTCGCTCCACAGCACTGGGTTATTTAAATTAACTGCAGAAATCATCAAGCAGGCCCAGAATTCAGCTCCAGATGAGCTGGGTGGCAGAGGAGTGGCCAGACTGGCGTGGGAAGTTGCAGGATGGAAGGGAAAGCACAGACTCTTTACCCTCAGTGTTGTCTTCCTGCACAATCTGGGGGCAAACTTGCACACAGTACAGATTTATGCCTCCAGCTCTGAGTTCTCCTCCTGCTGGGTTCATCACCTCCCCAGCTCAGTGCTTTAATTAGTCTCCACCCTGCAAGCAGGGAATTCCTCAGGCTGGGGGTTTGCACACCTTGACTTCTCTGGGAGCTCCAGGTGAAGCCCCCAGGCCAGTGCAGCACATCCCACACGAGCTGGGATGTTTATTTATAGAACCACAGCATGGTTTGGGTTGGAAGGGACCTAAAGATCATCTCATCCCACCCCCTGCCATGGGCAGGGACACCTTCCACCAGCCCAGGTTGCTCCAAGCCCCGTCCAACCTGGCCTTGGACACTTCCAGGGATCCAGGGGCAGCCACAGCTTCTTTAGGCAACCTGTGCCAGGGCCTCCCCACCCTCTCAGGGAAGGATTTCTCTCTAGTATCCCATCTAACCCTGCCCTCTGGCACTGGGAAGCCATTCCCTTGTCCTGTCCCTCTATCCCTTGTCCCCAGTCCCTCTCCAGCTCTCCTGGAGCCCCTTTAAGCCCTGGCAGGGGCTCTCAGGTTTCCCTGGATCCTTCTCTTCTCCAGGTGACCCCCCCAGCTCTCCCAGCCTGGCTCCAGAGCAGAGGGGCTCCAGCCCTTGGAGCATCTTTGTGATCTCCTCTGGATTCACTCCAGCAGCTCCACATCCTTCTTATGTCAAGGGCTGTCTGGAGAGCACCAACTGAATTTGGGGGAAGTACAGTCCCCTCCTGAAGAGCTCTCTTAACATATCCAACAATTCCAAAACAGACCTGAGCACTGCAGAGCTCGTTTGCACGAGTTCAGCCTCCCAGCAGGTGGGAAAATCAGGGGCTTCTCTCACACTGAGAATTGACAAACTCACACAGAGCTAATCTAATTTGAAGGTATTTATCTAATTTGAACGCATTTATCTAATTCAAATAAATTTCTCTAAGTCCCCTGGTTGTGGAAGCCTGTCAGTCTGGCAGGATTTATGGGCCAGGATCCCAACCACGTTTTCTGCAGCGGTGGAAATAACTGCAGTGGTTCACACCATCCCTGCAGGTTTGCATCAGGAGCACAACTCTGCAAGCAGCAGAACTCACTCAGCTTCAAGGGCTGATTGCACACATTTAGTGGGAACAAACACTGAGACTGTCTCCTTCCCTGTGCATTTATCATAATAGAGACTGTCCATATCCCAGGGGGGAATTGCAACACGAAGGAATCACCAGGGAGCATCTCCCTCCTGCTGAGACAATCCTGAATTCTGCCAAGGCACCAGGCAGCTCTCAGGCATATTCCCCATCCCAGTTTTGCACTGCTGAGGGTTTTGCTCCCCATTCAACCACTGCCACAGAGTTATGGGGTTGAGATCTTTGCCAGAGTGGGAGGCTGGAGGTGAGCAAACCTTCCCCAAAGCTTCATCTCTCTCCTGATGGGGGTGATTTACACTGTGCTTCCTCCACTTAGAGAATTAACAGGGCTGCAGGGTCACATTCTTCATCCAAACCATCAGCTCATCTTCTCCAGCCTCCCAACCCATCCCTGCCAGGCTGGAGAGGGATGCTCTGGGCTCCATTATTACAACACTGCAAGGAGACAATCAAAAGGAAAGAAAAGGTTAATGAGGAACTAATCATTATTGATTTGTGGTATATAATGCAATAAATACCCACTGCCATCGATTAAACGTAGCAGGGCAAAGACATCTAATCCATCAAAACCAGCCATTTGATTTTTCAAAATTAATTTCCTACCATCAGGGAGATGCTGGGAGATGCCAGAGGAGCAATGTCCCTCCTGAGGAGCACGGCTGGGGGAGCAGCTACAGCCTCCATTCCCTCCCAGCACCCACCACACCGGGCCAGGCCAGGCCTCCTGATGGTGCTCCATGAGCTTCCACTGAAAATCCCACAGTGAGGAACTGGGAACGTGGAGGAATAGCAAAAATAATCAGGGAGAGCTGGAATCCCGGATCCTTTCTCTGCAGGCTTTTACTCGGTCTCCTCCCTCCAGCCTATTTTCTTGTAGAAATTCAGCATTTGGGAGGACAAATATTAGTTTTAGCGAAAATAAAGTGCTGCTCTGAATGCTGAAAGTTCTTCTGAAGTGAAAAAGGGCCAATGGAAAACAGATCAAAAACGACTCTCAGGGATGTCACTGCACGAACACAGGAAAGAGCGCTCAGATTTCTCCTGGGGAGGCAAAGACAAGAACCACCCCCTCTACAACCAGGTGTGGGCACTGCCTGGTGGTGGATGGTGCTGTGCCAAAGGCTGAATAAGTGGCCAGGCAAGTGGCATCACTGCCAGGAGAGGCTGAGACTAATTAGGGCTGTGCTCCCGTGACTCACAGGCGCTAATGCCCGTGGATAGATCGCTAATGCTCCCAATTCCTGCTCATTAGCACAGGCAGCAGAGACAAGACAAGCGTGTTATGTCATCGTTTAAATCTTGTCACATTTCCCCAATGGCTCCGATTACATTTGGAAACGTTTACTCCCCTCCCCCGAGGAGGGATTGCCTTGCCCCGGCAGATCCAGCAGATTTTGCTCCAAGCAAAGCTCTCACATATGTCAGGGATGAACTGATCCCCAGCGCCCTCAGGACAGTGGGATTCCCTGGGACAAGCACTCGAGGCATCGGCTCATCCTTCCCTCATTTTCAACATGACTGAACACCTCAGACTGAAGTTAAACTGATTTTTTTTCTAGTTGCCTTTGCCCGAGGAGGGAGAATTGCACCAGGACGTGTGAGTTTGGGGCTGTGCCTCTCTGTATGAGCAGTCACACTCCAGTTAAATAAGCACAAAACACCTTTGCAGCACAAGAAGCCCATGTTTCTTGTTAGTTGACTCACAGGAGTGGAAAGAATAAATATTTAGGGACACATCCTTCACTAATTAGTTCCAGTTGTTTTTATACCAACCCTCCTTGCTCCCAGAGGGGGGTTTCAGCCTTCTGCTCTCACAAGCCTTTCCTGCCCTCTCTGCCCAGTGACCTGCTGGGGATGGATGGGTTGGAAGGGCTGTAATTCCCTCCCCAGGGACACTCAGCACTCTGAGCAGGAGGGAGGTGAAATCAGCCTTCATTCCTTAAAACCCTGGGCAGGGCACTGCTTTATGGCTCCCTCTGAGCTCAGCACAGCCTGGATCAGGTCCCTTCACTCTGCCCTGTATCAAACCATTTCCACAACCGTTTTGCAGGAGCCACAGAAGGAGGAGACCTGACCAGGAGCTTGAGGACAGCCCAGAGCACCCTCACACCCCCCCAGCCACAGAACCAACCCCACAGCCCATCCATCCCATCCCACTCCTGCTGGAATAGGTGTTGGGGTAGGTTTGGGACCTCTGCACTTCTCCTGCCCTCCCTTTAGCACTGCAGGCAGCACCAGCAGGCTCTTGGTGAGGATTCTACTGCAGAATCTCCCAGGAAAGGGCTGAACTGCCTCTGTTACAGCAGCTGAGGATTTCAGGTCTTGCATATCAAAGCAGGGAGAGGAAGAAATTATAGAAACCTGGACGGACTCACATCTGCATTGAGAGAAAGAGTTTACACTAGATGGCACCTGATCTCATCATTTTAGATGCAGAAAGTTAAGCCACCGGGATTATTGTAGGGAATGATGTTATTCTTTTCCTGGGAGCTGCCTTTGTGCCCCTCCCAGAGCTCCCAGTGATGCAGGAGGAGCTCACCCTGCAGCCAGCACTGCTGTGAATGTTAAACACCCTTTGCACACCCCCACTCTGAACCTAGAGGTGCTGGAATCCCCTGGGTTTTCCCAGCCCAAGCCACTTTCCAACAGTCACTTCTGGAGGCTAAAGTGTGCCCAGGCTGTTTCCAGCCAGGCTTTGTCTCACCTGAAGAACAACCTCGCTTTGTGGAAGCAAAGAGAGCAAGAAAGGCTCTGTCCCTTCCCTCAGGGATTTAACCTGGTGTTAACAGGCAGCAAAGCTGCTGCAGGGCCATGACGTGGATAATCCAGCAGATCCAAAACACCCTCCCTGAGCACAGCACCCCACAACAGCCTCTCAGGCACGTGGGGACACTCCAGCTCTGCCAAAGGTGTGGCACAGATAAACCAAACCCAACTGCAGGCTCAAGGCCCTATTCCCAGCTGCCTCCTGCTAGGACATGGACAGGATGAGAGGCTTGCAGGAATCCCTGCTCCACACACACGTGGGATGATTCAGTGACTTGCCTTGAGAGAAGAGGGAAATGCTGCCAGATGGGAAGAGGAGAAGAGGAGGCTGAGCCTCAGGCTCGCTCCTAATGCAGCATCCTCTGTCCTTCTGCCATCAGCAGCCAAACACATGGGAGGTGAAAGCTGGGACCAGTCCACAGGCAGTTAGTGGCTATTCCTGAATCACCAGCCTGAACCTGGATGTGGGCTGGCTGCCTGGACAGGACTTGGAGCAACCTGGTTTAGGAGTTGGACTTGATGATCCTGGTGAGTCCCTTCCAACTCAGAATATTCTGTGGAGTGGAATGAGATGGTCTTTAAGGTCCCTTCCAACCCAAAGCATCTGATGAACCTGAGCTGCAGCTGCCCACCCCATCCAGCTTCTGCCCCTAAATACTATTAATGAATATTGCCATTAAATAAAAGCTAAAGGTAAGAGCTAAATAAAAGCTAAGCAGTGAGTGAGGAAATTATCCCTTCACGGATCAGTGGCAGGGCCAGCAACAGGTCTCAGCCCTTACCTGGGCTATTCCTCCAGGAATATTGCTCCTCTTGGAGCCTCCCCTGGGCTGGGGAAGGGATTGCTGCTCCTGGCAGCTCTGCAGCACCTTTGCAAGGAGTCTCAGAGCAAGGCACTGTCAGGCTGCTCTGGATACATTGGCAGGGAAATGACTCTGCCTCTCCCAGGCACAGACACTCATCACTTCAGCAGGAGGCAGCGAGCAGATTACACGAGGTAATTTAGTAGCTGACATTAAAAACACCTCGTTTAGCCTGGAATAAAAATATCTTCATTCAGCCTAAGCTATATTAAGACAACCAAATTCACAGTGAGTTCTGAATAGCTGCTCACCTGGGCAGCTGAATGAAGGCTGCCTCCTCCCAGCCCTGGCATCACGTCCTTGCTGGAAATCAGGAATGACAGCAGGGGCTACTGGAGTAAATGGATTCTCATGTGGCCTAAATCTTCCTCTCTGCTACAACAGATTTAATTTTCCAGCTCTCCTATATGAATTGCTTTTTACCTTCTCCCTGGTGTGGGCCCAAGGCCTCCAGCTAATGGAAAGAAAGTTGAATTTTGCTGCATCTCAAGCAGCTGTTGCTCTCTTTGGTTTAATGCTGTGAGCAGGGTGAGGACTACAGTGATTGAGGATTGAGTTAATGGTATCCTGAGCGAGACAAGGAACAGGGAGAGGAGATGGAATGGGATTCAGGGAGGAGGGATATTTTAAGCACTGGTTTATCTGACAAATTCTGCAGCTGTACATCCTCTACTCTGCTTTTCACCACAGCCCAGCAGCAGACAGATGCAAACAAGTTTTACGTGGCAGAAGAGATCAAATCCTTGCTCCCATTGTGAGACCCACCTGCACAGGTGCCACCTCTGTAACTTTTGGAGACCTTTATAATAAGGGAATTACAAAAAAAAAATGAAGATATAGTCCCTGTCCCACCCCATTTTTGGGGCAGAAGGTGCTCTGAGGTGTTTGGGATTCATTCAGGCACCAGCCCAGGAGAATCTCCCCCAGCAGCTGAAAGTTCCTGACTTCCAGCAGCAGAACCCAGAGCTCTCTGTGCACAACAGTGATACCAACCCCACTCCTGCCAGCCCTAAAAAAGCACCCCTGGCAAGGCCCAGAGCCTTATGTGGCTTTAATTTGTGATTCTCCATCTCAGTGCTTCTTTTTCTAATATCTAGAGCTGAAGAATCAGAATTTGCAGGTCCCTCCTCCCCACGGAGGCTGCCAGCAGTTCGAGGTGCTCGTGCTCCCAGGCAGAGAGGATTCCCTGGAGGTGCCCACAAGCTGTCCCTGCTTTCTGCTCCCACCATACCAGCAGCACAGCACTTTTCAAAGAAGAAATCAAAGGCAAAGCCTTTAGATCCCTTCCAGAGGTGCCCTGGTCTCCTCAGGCCATCAGGGTACCCAGCTCATGGCTGGTGCTGCTCCACTTCCCATCCTTATGCCTGAACACAACTCCTAGTGCTCTTCCCCAAGGATTTGCTCTGAGCTGATGCTTTATGGGTCAGATGCCCTTGGAGGTGCTGGACAGAGGGGCTTCCAGCCACGAGGAATTGTAGGGACAAACTCACCTGGTGTAAATCACAACAGCACCTTTGGCTGCCACAGAGATTCAGAATCTTGGAATCACAGAATATCCAGAACTGGAAGGGACCCACGAGGACCATCAGAGTCCAACTCCTGGCCCTGCACAGGACACCCCAACAATCCCACTGTGTACCTGAGAGTGTTGTCCAAACACTTCTTGGAAGAGCAGCACCAGACCCCAGAGAACTGCCCCAGTGGCAAAGGCCTCATGGAACCAAGCTCTGCACACCCCTGGACTGCAGGAAACGCTGCTGTACCTGAGCAGCTGGAACTGTCCTGCTGGCTTTGCTGCCTGGAGCTCTGTCAGAGAAGTCAGAAGGCATTTGGCATGTGCAGCTGGATATCAGACTTACAATGAGGAGGTCTGGGCTTCTTTCCCAACTTTGAGACTGACACACTTTGCAGGCTCAGCCTGTCCACCTTCCCTCCCAGGCTGGATTTCTCCCTGCTCTGCACCTTCCTGAGTCGTTTTGTACCTGCACAAAGCACTAACCCAGCCAGAACATTTTGCTCACTTAGGTGGTTGTCACTTTTTAACACCAACACAGAAGTTCTTTCAGCATCACTTAATGAGGCTTTTCTACTTTGCATAAAAACTTGGCAGTGAGACTGGGAAGGATGATAAAGGAGGAGGAGAGCTGCCAACTGCCAGGCAGGAGAGACAGACAGCACTTGACACCCCCCTTCCCTTTGGACACGAGCAGGGGGGCTGGGAAGGTAAACCCTGCTGCTCCAGGGGGGCTGGGAAGGCAAACCCTGCTGCTCCAGGGGGGCTGGGAAGGCAAACCCTGCTGCTCCAGGGCTCCAGCAGCTCTTGGCATCTGTGTTCACATCCCCTCAGGCTTCCCCCAGCCCGAAGCACTTGGCTCCTGCTCTTTCCAACCTCCCCTCAGTGTGCCTGCCCCAGATCCCAGAGTTTTCCCCCTGTTTTGGAAAGTTATTGCTGTCAGAGCAGAGCTCCCTAGAAAATTTTAACTCTTCCTGCCCACACAACCCAAGGCAGGTGATGCCTCTGCTCTCCTACCTGAGCTCTGCCAGGAATACCTGGCACTGCCCCCTCCTCTCACACTCCCCAGCCCACCTCTCCCAGGTGCTCCTACACCAATAAACCCCAGAGTCTGAAGTCTTCCACCTCCCAAGCTCCTTCTTGCCTTCCCTCACAGGATTTCTGTGGGAGAAAATGCCAGTGCTTGAGGAATGGTGACCCTTTGAACAGAATATTCCATGTAAAGGCAGCTGGGTGGCCCCTGCTCCATTGCTGGATGTGGAAATGGCTCTTCATTCCTCTGCTCCCCGAGTCCAGACGTGGCTCCCAGAGCTGCAGAGGCACCTCAAGGCTGGTGGGCCCCACCTGCAACTTCCAAGTCTCTCTTCCAAAGGGCAAAATCCCCAGTGCCACCTCAGCTTCCCACCTTGCTCCTTGCAGTGTCCACAGCCTTGCTGGCTCAGGACATGCCCTTCCTTCCCCAGGGAAAGGGATTTTAGCCTTCCCTGCACTGGTTTCAAGCAAACTTCCCAGCGGCAGGACATTTGCTGAGTTTTGGCACGAGTAGTTACTGTTTTAATTAATGTGTCTCTGAGGGGTCGGTGCTGTAGCTGAGGCTGCAGCTTTGGTAGCTCCACTCAGGCTGTTCTGCAGCATCCTGCAGCTCCAGGAGCTGCTCTCCCTGCAGGATGAGCCCTGTTCCATGGAATTTTAGCACTCTGTGTTAGGACCTACTGCCTAATATTTAATCTCAGGCAGCTCTTTTTCCCCCGGGTACAAACCAGAGCATTTAAGTGGTAAATGAGATGCATTTGGGATATGTGTAAAAATGCAGATGGACCAGCAGGCATTGTTAACCTTGGAAATTCTGAATTACCCTTTAGACAGGGGACTTTGCAGGGGCTTTAACAAGAAATGGCAAAACCAGAAAGGCAGAAAGAAATCTTTCACATTCTGAGTTGTCTCTTGTCCTCACACGGGTCACTATGTCCTTCTGAGCTGCAGCAACTTGTAAAGGATTATTTTTGTCAAAACCATCATTGTGAACACCTCTGAAATTCCTTTGGCTTTCCAAGAACCAAAGAATTGCCCTGATTTGGGTCATATGGATCAGGGGCACGTCCTCCAAAACAAGGATTGTCTGTAGTGTTGCACTTAATTCCAACCTGCTGCACCAAGATCTCGTGTTTTCCCCAAGCACCAGACCCTGATCACCTCTTTCTCCTGAAGGCACAGAGAGAAAAACCCAAATCACAATGGGCTGAGTGTTTGCTGTTGGTGTAAACAGCAATCCAGAGCAGACAGGGCTCTGTCACCTCAGGGCAGTGCAAAAATCCCCAGCACTGTGGTTTTGTGGCACCAGAACAGCAACCTTTTATTTGATGAATAGCACACGGTGCTTCAGAACAAGTTTGAGAGAGAAAACACTTAAAGCCCAGATTTAAGTGGAAAACAGCATAAAAGTCAACGTGGCTAATGATCTGACAAGGAACATGCAAGGCTAATTCAGTACTTCTTTAAGTAGAATGCTTGATTGGGCACCAGAAAGGCATTAAATCATGTAGGTGTTCTTTGGTAAAAGCATCTGTAATGAGATTGTGGTGGGAAGGTTTTTGTGAAGTTGGAGGAAACAGAGACAAGGAGGGCAGAGAGGATCTGGTGAAGGAAGACATGTCAGCAATCACTGATGCTCCTGATGGCAAGAACACAGGGCTGGAGTTCCTGATTTCGCTTATAACTCCTAAATTACTCTGGCAAAAGGGTCCTCCCTGTGCTCCACCTGGCTCTGATTGCCCTGGGCAGCCCCACCCCGGGTTTCCACCCCCCAGCTCTCACCTGTGGGCTTTGGGGATGGATTTAAGCTCAGCCCTTTGCTCAAGGTGTGCTGTTTGGAGGGGTCTGTGTTTTGAGTTCTTGGTTGGTTTTCCTGGGGATCTGTCTGGAAAGAAAAGGATTCCTAATCAACCCGGAGCTCCTCTCCTTCTCCTGCAGTACTGTGGCACTGCACCCTTTGCTGCCTGTTCCCCCTCCCTGGCACAGCAGCTCCCTTTTGCTGTTCCCTGGCAGTTGCCACCAGAGCTGTGACAGCAAACTCACGCCCTGAGGAGCTGTGATGCTGTGCCCAGCCTGTAGGGCCATGGATGAAGTGGGATATGGCAAAAAAAAGGTGAGAAGTGATTGTTGATAAACTCTGTTGCTACTGTGGAAGGCTCTGGAGGCTGGGCAGTAACAGCAGCAGTTGGCAGATGAGAAGAGGGAAACTAAAAAGTGCATAAAAATGGGGTATTGCTCCATGAACTCCCTTCTTATCCTGGTGCTGAACCTGGAGCTCTGGTACATGAAGTCCCTACTCTGGTGTTTGCCAGCAGCCAGGTTTGGCTTTGAAGAAGAAATTATTGCCCAACAACCCGTTGGCTGAGACTGTTGCTCTGCTGGGTGATGGGCTCTGTCTCCCCCCAAGGTGTTTTGTGGGGGATGTGGGGCTCTGCTTTTGCTGCCCTCTTGTTTCTCCAGGAGAGGTCAGAAGCCAGCTCTGTGTGGTGGCTGGTGCCTGGAACAGCACGTGGGATCCCCAGCACCCCAGTTTTAGTCATGGGACGGTGACAAAGCCCTTCCACAGCAATATTGTCACTTGTTTCGTGTCATTTAGGCAGCGTTGGATGCTCCTTTTGAGCATCCGGTGTGTGATGAATAACCTTGTGTTTTCACACAGTCTCAATCAATAAATACAATAAGCTTGAACAGTCTGGTGCTGTGAGCTCTTTAAAATCATATCCTCTATTAGAGACCACAATCAATAGTATTTATTCCAGTTTAACACTGATTATGTTCTGCTCACTGCAGAAAGCCACCAGCAACCCCAAGTGGGGACTGTTACCTTCTCCTGGTTTGCAGCACACCTGCCTTGCTCCATAAATATTAGTTTTTAATTAAAGTGGATAAAATGCTTTAGAAAATGCCGTGTGCTTGTTTAAATACCAACCATCATTCATGGGAAAGGGGTTTCAATAGGGAAGCCTGGGCTTTTTTGTAGTGAAATATGGATCTGGCTGCATGAGGTGTCTCACTTAGCTCCATGCAATCCATCCAGTGCCAGCCCCAAATTACATGTGCTCTCTAAATTAGAGGGAGAGGAGGAAAGGGATGTATGTGTGTGTATAGGTTGTCTCTCTATGTGAAATGTTTGGGTTTGATAACACAAATATTTATTGAAGTGATGGAAATAGCACAGGAAACAAAACACAGCTGGGAGCTAAACCCCTTCCATGGCAGCACATTGTGTCCTCCTGATAGGATCAGCAGGGAGCTTGAGCTGCCCATTGGCAAAGAAAATTCCAGGAATTCTAGGTGTGGATGTAGCAGATGGGAGCATACCTGCTGTTTTGAATCTTAGCTGGTGGAGCATTGGAGAAAGACAAACTGAATTCCTCTTGAGCAAAATCAGTGATTTAGGCCTCGTCTACTAAGAAACTTGGACCAGAATAGGAGAGGTGGTTTGACCCATCACAAATGTGTTTTCCTGTACCAGTGACAGTGGCAAGACCAGGTTTCCTGGAGTGATGGACCAGGTGTCTGTGGTAGGGACAGCAGAATTGATCCCATCCCTATTTCTGGTCTGGCTGCAATGGAGCTGGAGTTTAGACTCCACCAGGAACAGAAGGAGATGGCAAAGAGAAACTCCATGTTTGGTTGGTTGGTTTTGGTTTGGCTTTTTTTCCTTTTTATTGCAAATTGAGTTTATTGTGTTTTATGTTGAGCAGAACAACCAAGCTAACAAGCAGCAGGGCAGGAGCTGTGCTGCTGGTGCCAGATGGGCTTGATACTGCTCCAAAAGGATGCTTCAGGCTGCACCAAGAGGTGGGGCAGGACATCAGTGTGATTTTTGGACATAAGGAGATAGGCTGTGTAGCACAGGATATTGCTGGGCTCTGCTCTGTGTGTCACTGGGAGGGAATTCAAGGCTCCTGCAGCTCTCAGGGCTTGCTCTGACCTTGCTCTGGGGCAGGCTCTGCAGTGAAAGGCTGGCAGTGTGGAGCTGATTTGCTGCCCAGGCTCAATTCCCTGAGAAAGCAGCAGCTTGTCCACTGTTACCTAAAGTCTGCTGCTCCCCAAAATGTGGGGACTGAGGGCTGGAGGGTGGCAGCTGTGTGGACCAGCTCAGTGATTCCTGCAGTGCAGGAATCAGAAGGGAAGCAGGATGTGAGTCTCACCCCTCGGGGAGCTCTGCTGCCAGGGCTGGAAGAGATGCAAGTTCTCCCACCTGCATCCCAGTCTTTCCAAGCCCTGACTCCACCACCACTGCAGTGTGTGACAGATTTTGAGACACCCAAGCTGCCAGTCCCTTTCTGGATTCCTCCTGGCCCAGAAATGTCTATAAAAGGCTCCTTCTGGGAAGAAGGAAGGGGTGCAGGGGAGCCTTGTTGCAGTTCCCAATAGGTCTCAAAGCCCAGTGGGTGTTTTTCCTTTGGTGCCAATATTAATCCAGGTCAGATCTCGTGGTACCAACTTACCCTGGCTCAACCCCTGGGTGTCTTAGTGATCTCCTTGGCTTGGATCTAACTTTTGTCACTGGCTGTAAATTATTGTGAAATTAAAGCAGTGTCTAGTGGTTAGAGTGTCTGACTCTCACCTCTGCGACCCGGGTTCGATTCCCGGCCCCCTGGGCAGGTGGAGCTCGTCAGCCGTGGAAGGCAATCCACCTAAGAGAAGGTCACTCTAAACAAACCTACATCCTGGGGACCTCACTGCCACTGTCCAAGCTTTGCTCGGCCCCGGCAGATGAACCTCAGGACTAAAGGGTGGGCTCAGTTCAGCGCACGCTGTGTCTCACCTAAAAAAATCCACTGCGCAGGCTGGAAGGGTTAATGACCTTTCCCAAAATCTTCACTCGCGAAGACTGGCCATTATATATATATATAAAGCAGTGAGCTGTGGCCCAGGGATGTGAATTGGATGGCCAGACTTGCTTTGACTTATTAACAGCAGCATTTGGCACTTCTTGTCCCATCTGTCTCTGGGAAGGCTCCTGCTCCACTCTCAGCCTGGGTACAAGGAGCAGCTGTGTAACTCCCTGTGCACTGGGGAGGGCTCTGTCAGCTGGTAATTCCCAATGTGGAGCAGAGATGATGGAAGGGATGTGGACAGGGGCATTCTGAGCTCCTTCCTACAGCTGACATACACTTGGGAGCACCCAAGAGAGACCTGGAAGTGGAATGAGCCCTGGCACTGCTGTGTTTTTAAGTCCTGCTGGTGCCTCCCTGCATGTGGATGTGGACTGGGTGTAGCAGAGGCCTCTGGGTGCTGATCCCAAGCCAAATGGCTGTTTCTCTGCTGCTGCTTCTGTGCCTGATTTTAAAATTATCCCCTGGAATGTTCCTTGATGTTATAAATAGCCTGCTCCAGAGGCTGGGAGGCACGTGCTGTTTCCCTCTGCAGCTCTGTGGATGTGGACACGTGCAGGGCAGTGCCCCAGCCCGTGGTTAATGAACCTCCCAGGACAGGCAGTGCCATCCCCAGGGCAGGGCTGTAACTCTCCCTCCCTGGCTGTGAGCAGGAGTTTGTTTCCCTCACTGATGTGAGCAGATGACCTGTAGTCCCTGTGCAGGAGTTATTCACTTGTGCCTCAAAGGAAGTGAGAGCTCAGATTCCAGACACCCAAATCCACTCCATGGATCTGGTGCTTTCCTGTCCTTCAAACATTGCAGCACCACGAGCCCTCTTGGATCCCTGCTACCATAGTGGGAATGCAGCTGGATCCAGCAGGGCTGAGCCTTTAGAATCCTTGAATTCCAAGGGCTGTGTATGGAAAACTGCATGAGCCAGTCCAGGGAGCTCAGGGCTTTGGGATACAGGGGGGAGCAGCCCATCCCTCAGCTCCTTGGTGTAACTTGTCTCTCTGGATTGCTCAGTGCTGGGGACATTCCTGCCTGTGTCCTTCACACCCAGAGCAGCCACGTCTTGTCCCAGCTCCAGCCCTGCAAAGTCATTCCCAAAGGCTTCTGGAAAGGACTGGGCAGTAGGTGGAGAGAAGCAGAAAAAGAAGCCACATGGCTTGTATCCACATCTTAGAGATGTAAAAGCCAGCAGCCTTCTCCTCCTTTGCCTTCTGCACCCCCCAAATAGTCTAATCAAGTTTTGCTTGGCCTTTTCCAGGCTGTTGCTCCGTGCTGGTGGTTGTTCCAGTCCTGTGGATGGACTCATGGCTTTGCAATGCAAAAAAACCCCCAAACCCTCAGGCTACCTGTGTGTGTGTGTGTGTGTGTAAGATGATTTATTGCTCTTGATAATCAATTTGTTACTGTGGTTGTTTCAGGTTAATCACGTTATTAATATCCTGAAACCTGCTGGAGTGTGACTTCATCCCATGGAGCCCGAGCTGTGCTCCTGTGCCCCTGCCCATGGCACAGTCAGGCAGATCATTGCAGCTCTGGAACTCGCTGCCCACATGGCCCTGGGCTGGTTTGGTGGTGGCCAAGTGCTGCAGAGCTCATCCTGCCAGCAGAAGGCTCGATGCACGAAGCTGATGGATGAAGTAGTGGAAAACCAGATTGATTTTTCTTTTTCCCTGCAGCGAAGGGCTGTCTGGCAAATCACAATGGAAATCAAGTGGGATGGAGCAGGGTTTTGATCCGGGGAGGGAAGAGCAGGGGGAGAACGGGGGGTAATTCAGGTAAACTGGGTATTTTGCTTGGCTCTGCAATGAACTTTGTAATTAACAGTCAAAAACTGGGTCTGCAGCGTGGCCAAACAGAGCAGCAGCCTTTGGGTCATGTTTGACAAACATCAGGGCCACGGGAGGGTTGTGCTGGCTGTGAGTTTATTTTTGGCTTTCTCCTGTAGCCCCACACGAGTGGAAGGGGACAGGAAGCACAGGGCTGTGGAGCTTGGATTTTTCAAAGGCACTCAGACTAAATATAGAAATTGGTTATTAAGATTTTTTTTCCGTGAACGTTGTAAACAAATTAGTTCCACCAGGCAGCTCTCTGCGTGCAGAGGTGCTTGTGTACCTCTGAAAAAAAACCTGATTTGAGGAGCTATTTGTTGTCTGACTTCAGGCTCTGAACTCTGCTGAGCTGGGAGTGAGGGAAGTTCACCTTCCTGGGGTAATTCAGAGCGTTTGGCTGAACTTCTGCAGCGAAGGGTCCATCGCTCCACTGACTTTGTGGAGACAAATCTGCTCCATTTAGCAGGCAGGAGCCCCGCAGCTGAGTGATGGGAGCAGTCCCACGAGGAACCTGCACATCAGCAGCTCTTGTTATGCATCTCCTCAGGCCCCAGAGGCAAGTGGGATGTTTGCTCCAGCCCCCCACGGTGTCCCTTGGATGCTTCTCAGCATCGTTTTTGTTTGAACAGGCGAGAGGAAGGATCCCCCAAGCACCCCCAGCTCTTCCTCTGTGGCCTGGAAATGCATCAGCTGCTCGGTGTCGCTGCTGCAGTGTTTTGTTCTTGTCACACATTTCCATTTCTCTCGAGTTTATGATAAGCATCCAAATTAAACTGCGGCCTCAGACGTTTCTGATATTTCCAGGCAGTGCTGATAATGAGTCTGAAGCTGTGGTTGTGTCATTTACTCAAACATCTCCAAGCATCAAACAGTCTGTGTACACAGGGGCTGTATCATCCATCACGAGCCCAGCAGTGGCACACAGTGACATTACTCAATGGTTGGGGCAGAGAAAGCGGAGCTGAAAAGCTGAAAGATCCTTTTAATGTGGAGAAAACAAGATTTTCTGTGTGTTTCTTCCCAGTGGAGCGAGAGTAATACTCCTGTTCTTGCAGGAGCTTGTGAAGAAGTGGCAGTTGCCTTCAGCACTCCAAGCTTCTGGGCTGGTATTTCTTATTTTGTGTACCAGGACCTGCTTTGTTTTGCTGCCATATCTAAAAATCCAGATGACCTGTACGCTGTAGGGGTGTGGCTGAGTCCATAACAGCTCCTCCAGTGTGTTCCCTGGGGCAGGAATCCCGATGGCTCCGGGGATGTTGGACACACCAGGTCCCTCAGAGGGGCAACTGCCCCCTCAGTCACGTGTCAAACTAAGGAATCTTTCCAGACACGTCCTTTGTCCTTTGCAAGGGACATTTGACCTCTGATTAAGAATGGACGCCAGGACATGTCAAGGAAAGATGACTGGGAGGTTTCTTTTGGTACACAAGGAATTAATAAGGTCTGCTGACATTTCATCACAACCGAAGAATACATAAAGAGAGCTGCCAGCTTCTCTGGCTCCCATGAAAAGATCCTGATTTATGTGGAGCTCAGACTGGTGGGTGGAAGGATTTAAAGATCACAGTTGCCTGTCTCAAACGCTGCTCAGGCCACAGAGGGACTTTGTCATGAGATAAGCACAGAATGATGCAAAAGGCAGGCTCACACACCCTGGAAAATGCATCCAGACCAAAATTCCCCCTGTGGCAAACTGTCCACAGATCACTGGTCAAACAAAGCTCACCCCAAATTGTGGGACACGTGGCATCTGTGACCACCAACACCCACCAAAGCCCCCCTGAAAAATCCTCTGTGGATCCCTGGAACTTGGACTGTGAGTTAAACCACCACAACAAGACCTTGAGATAGGAAAAAGGTGGTACAGTTTGTCTGGGGGGTTATCTCAGCCCAGGGTGAACAAATCCCTTTGTCCCACAGGTTTTAATGATGGCAAATCAGATGTATTTATATAAAATTAATTATTTATTATGATAAATGAGCGGGCAAGCGAGCAGATGAAAGGTCTTGATCAGAATTATTTATTACAGAGTGTAAAAGCTAAAAAGCTGCTAGTAGGGTATGATACAGCATCAAATAGTGTAGGGCACTATATCAAAGCAATTTTATTAAAGCAATTGTATCAAAGGTAGCAAAGAGAAACAACCACTAGGCAGAGTTTGAGGTAACTCACCACACGACCACAGCAGGTTTCTCTCTTTCTCTTGACCCCTGGGAGTGACCAGGAAGAGGTTTCCCAGCTCCACACACACTCCAAGAGAGTCTGTGGAAGAATCTGCCATATGAAAGTTGGACTGGGCTTTTATAAAGTGTTTGACTGCCTGTCACAGATTTCCAGGCCAGCCAGCAGCTTATCTGTCAAATCCTGCTTCAAAAAGCAGGATGTGTGTGTGGAGCTGGGTGAGCCAGGCTGATTTCAGGATAATTCACCACCCAACCAGTGTCAGCTGTAACTCACCCCAAATAACTTGCACTGTTTGCGTTTCTCTGACTGGATTTTAGGCCTTGCCAGGGTAAATTATCCTGCCACAGGGGCATCTCTCACTATTTGGGTCCCAACAGTGGGTGATGCCCCAGAAGGGAGTCTCCAGGCTCCCTGGTGAACGCTGGCACCAGCTCCCCAGAGCAGTTTGCTTATCCCAAAGGAAGGTGTAACGAGAGCTGACACAGAAATATGGCTTCTTGAACTGCTTTTAAAAAAAAATCAATTCTTACCATATAAATGTAAGTCCATTGGGGTGTAATTCCATCACTGCAATCGGGTTACTCCAGGCTTTAAATTGTCCTTGATCACAAAGGAACTCCAAATGATAAATGAAACGTTCTTTGTTATTTTGGGGTATTTGAGCCAAGTTCTTGGTGTAGGTCAGGTACAGACAAGTTCCACAGGCTTGTTCACTTCAGGGTTTAATTGATTTCTATGTAAATCTACTGCTATGCTGTACTTGGATTTCTAATACTCTGCTTATAAATTTAAAATATCCCTTTGAACTATTGCTAATTGGTAATTATTCACTGGTTGTCTTTTAGTGATCAATTAGTGATTGTTTATCAACATCTGGCAGCTGCATCATCTCAATGCCTTGAAGTGATTTGTGTTAATGAATTAAACCTCACAAAATAGAGACCACTTTGGTTCCCAGGCATTGACACAAAACCTCCTCAAAAGAGTAACAATTGAACAGAATAACAGTTTAACTTGGGGAATGGAGAATAATAACATATCCAGTTGAAAGTGTGAGGGAATTTAGAGAGGGAAAATGTAATTACCTGATCTGGAAAGCAGCCAGAGCCGGTGTTTAAAAATCTCAGTCTTCTGAAATGTGTCTGGGAATCCTTAATGACTGAGGGATCATAAGACATGGCACATGTTTGCTGGGCTTGCAAACTAAAAAAAAAAAAATAAAATAAATAATAAAGACAAGCTGTATTTTTTCCTGCTTCTAGAAACATCTTCTGCTATTTCAGGAACCTGTGTGACCCACACTTGGAGTTATGACCCAGTGCAGGAAAAAAAGGAGAAGGCGGAAAGATGCAGCTCCAAAATGAAAAATAAGTCCTCAACACTTGCAAGAAAATAATAAGAAAAAGCTTTTGGAAAAAGAAAGAAAATTAAGAAATGCGTTTAATTTAATTTTCATTACTCTGACCTGTGGAAGAAGGCAAAGAAAATGCTTTTATTTCTTTATTTTAACAATTTATTTCCCCCTGTTAGAGAGCAGGACTAGCCTTAATCTTCTAAAGATATTCTTCCTCCAGTCTCTGCTGAATGTGAGGTACGTGAAATTTAGGATTAGTAAAGTTTATCATATTAAGAAATCAGTGCTGGACAAATAAGGGGATGCCATTATCAGTGTCAGTAATTGCTGCTTTCTTTAATAGCAAATTACAAGCTCCTGTCCAATGAATCTGAGGGAATAAAAACCAAGTTCAGAAGTATTTGTGAGGCTAATTAATTATAAATCCATTGCTGGCAGAATTAAAGCTGTACCAGCAGCTCTTATCCACACCTGGGCAGGTTTGAGGATTGGATTTTTTTCTTTTTAATGCCAGAAGGGAAAAGCAATTTTTAAAAGTTTTAAGGGACTGGAGAAGTTAATCAAACAGCTTTGGGATTCACACGTGTTTCACGTGACACACACCATGAGGTTTCAAGTAGTTTTTTTGGCAATAATAAACTAGAAAGCAGCACAACCAAGCAAAGGATTGTTTTTTAAACAGAAACTGTTATTGCCTCATTTGTTAACTCTCAAAATGAAATGGTGGGAAACTCATCACGTGCTTCTTAAAGCAATGCAAAGCTGAAATTTGGAGGGATTTTTATCTGAAAACTCGGTGTGATCGTAGCCAGGGTGGTTCTAGGGTAGAAAAGGGCACTGTTATCATCATCATCACCTTGCAGAGAGAAGCTGTGAGGCTAAAAATCACCATCACCCAGGAGAAAAATAACCCCCCCAGTGCTGGCTGTGACTTCAGGGCAGGGCTGGACCCCTTTGTGCAAAGCCTGTTTGATCCCTGGTATCCCTTCAGAGCCTCCAGCTCTGGGATCATCTCTGGGTTCAGCTCAAGTGCTTTAATTAGCAGCAGGGGACATCCCTGAAACAAAAATTGCAGCAGCTAATGAGGATGGGGGGTTTCTGGATGGGACTGGGATTGAGGGCTGGGGGAGTCAGGGGGAGACTTTAATGATTTTAATGATTTTGTGGCCTTTGGCAAAGGTCTGAGGTGAGAGGGGGGCAGGGGCTGCTCAGGTTTGGGTCAGATAAGAAGGATCTCATCTCTGGGCTGTTAATGTTTAAAAGCAGCCTGGGTCTGTCCCAGTTGAGCCCCAGCAGGTTTTTTGGCTGTGGTGTATTTTGGAAGAGAGACAGAATGTCAGGGAGGGTTGGAACTAGAGAAAGTCCCTTCCAGCCTAAGCCCTTCTCTGGTGTTTCTCTGATTTCCCATCCCTTCTGTGCTCGCTGATAACCAGCACAACTGAGCTGTGTCCTCTTGGCCAAACCTGCCCTGTCTGTGACAGATGATGTGGCACCAGATTTGCTGGATTTCCCTTCTGCCAGCACAGACCAGTCCTTTGCTCCCAGCAGCTCTTCTTGATCCTTTTGCCCCATCCCAGTATCCCAGGCTTGCTTCAACCCCCAAACTTGCAGCTCCTCTCCTGATACTTCCTTTTCTCTTTCTTTTCCTGAAGCAAATACACCCCTGGATGGACAGGCCTGCTAAACCCATTTAGTTCATCGCTGGGCCCAGCTGAAGGTCACCTTGAAAACACTCAGAATTCCTACTGAGCACTATAAATATGCTTTTGATTCATCTTCTCCCGTCCCTTCCATCACGGGGGATGGAGGAGGTGGCCCGGCAGCCCCTCGGCAGCGATGAGTCACTGTCCTGGCTCTCCTGCTTCATCAGAGCACTATTATTCAACAATACTTGTAATTTATGCCTTGAAAGATGCTGGGGAAGCTGCGCTCAGGGCTTTAAAATTGTCCCCAGGGTGTGATGGGTGAGGGTTGGGCGGCACAGGGTGAGGTGAGGGGATGTTTGGGGGCAGTGGGAGCCCCTGAAGAAGGGGGTTCTTGGTGGTTATAAACCCTCCTGTGTGTCAGTGGGTCTGTGCTTGGGGTGGCACAAACACAGGAGGGGATGGCACAGCCCAGAGGGGGCCAAGGCATCCCGTGGGGAGCATGATGCACATGCTGGGACTGCCGCACTTCCAACCATGAAAATAAATAATTTTAAAATTAAAACTCATGAAATAAATAAAAATAAACCCCCAACACCGCCTTCCTGAAGGGGTTTAAGATGGGCTGCCTGCAGGTTTTGTGGTGGGGGGGCAAAGAAACACCTCGGGACTGTCGATAAAGGGCAGTGGGACCTCATTGATCAGGTAGTAGATTAAATGAACCAAAGTCCTACATCACGTTCCCAAAAGCAGAAAACAGTTGACTTAGATTCAACAACTCCGATGGTAAAGAGCTTCTTAGGAACAAGTCTGTTAGACCACACCCTGGGGCAACGCCCTGGAGTGCTGTGCCCAGCTCTGGCCCCTCAGCTCAGGAAGGACATGGAGGGGCTGGAGCAGGTCCAGAGAAGGGCAACGAGGCTGGGGAAGGGTGTGGAGCACAAGTGCTGTGAGGAGAGGCTGAGGGAGCTGGGGGGGCTCAGCCTGGACAGGAGGAGGCTCAGGGGAGACCTTCTCACTCTCTGCAACTCCCTGCCAGGAGGGGGGAGCCGGGGGGGGGTCGGGCTCTGCTGCCAGGAACCAGCAGCAGGACAAGAGGGCAGAGCCTTGAGCTGCCCCAGGGCAGGTTTAGGTTGGCCATTGGGCAGAAGTTGTTTGCAGAGAGAGGGATCAGCCCTTGGAATGGGCTGCCCAGGGAGGGGGTGGAGTCCCCGTCCCTGGAGGGGTTTGAGCAGAGCCTGGATGTGGCATCAGTGCCATGGTCTGGGTGACAAGGTGGGGTTGGGTCACAGGTTGGACTCGATGATCTCAGAGGTCTTTTCCAACACGTTTGATTCCGTGATTCTGTCATACAATTAAATTAAAAATCTTTCTGGAGGCGGAGCTTGGGGCGGGGGGCGTGGCCTGATGGGGGCGTGGCCTCCGCAGTGGAAACGTTACAGAGGGGGCGTGTCCCACGCGATGGGGGCGTGGTCAGGACGTGTCCTTATCTAACATGGTGCGTCCGTGGGCGTGTCCCTGCCGGTGTGGGCGTGCCCGGGCCCGTGTGGGCGTGTCCCCGTGGCACCGCCCGCGGCCCCGGCGCTCGGTGGGTGCGGGAGCCGCCATGGCGAGCCAGTCGCAGGGCATCCAGCAGCTGCTGCAGGCCGAGAAACGCGCCGCCGAGAAGGTGGCCGAGGCCCGCAAACGTGAGTACGGCACGGCGCGGCTCCTCCAGGCCTCGCCGCGGGCGCTGAGGCGGCGGGGGAACCCGGGGTAGCCAGGCCAGGCCTGTGCCGGCGCGGCCGCCTCAGGCCTCGCGGCCCGGCCGCGGGTGCGCGGTGTCGGCTCGGTGTGGGCTCGGTGACCGCTGTGGGACCCCCGTGCCAGGTCTCGGAGCAGCCCTGTGACTCCTGGCCCCGTCACCGTCAGGCCCCGGCCTGGGCACGGCGGCGGCGTCACTCGGGGGTGCCTGCGCTTATCTCTGTCCTTCCCACCTTTAACTTCTGTTTTCTTGGTGGAAACCGTGTTTCCCATCCGTGGTTAGGCGTCTCAGAGAGCTGAGAGGTATTCCTTGGCGATCCAAGTTAGATTTTATTGTTAAATAAGATAAATTCTGGTTACAAAGAGCCCCAGCTTTGCAAATATTTCCGGCTTCAAACATACCTGTATCTATCTATATCCGTCTATAGCTATATCTATATGTCTATATCTATCTATATCTATGTCTATATATCTATCTACAGCTGTCTATCTGTATCTGTCTATATCCATATTTATCTATATCTGTCTATATCTATATTCATCTATCTTACTTCTTGTTCAACCCCCTGACAGTGTTGCAAGAAGCAGACTTGTGTAGTTCACTCCAGTGATGATAAATCTTGGAGGGGAAAACGAGCTGGGAAGTCCAAGAGGGGAAGTTGAGGCACTGCCCAGTTTTGCTCTGGGTTTCACAGTTGGTCTGGGGCAAAGCTAAGACTAAATGTTCTTTCTGCTGGGATCTTTCGGGGTCTCCCAGAGAGGCTGCAGGCTCAGGTGGGTTGGGGCAGTGCCAGGCATGGGTACAGACTGGGAGAAGAACTCGTTGGGAGTGTCCCTGTGGAGGAGGATTGGGGGGTTCTCATGGATGAAAAGCTGGATATGCACTGGCAGCCAGAAACCAACTCTGTCCAGGGCTGATCCCCCAGTGTGGGCAGCAGGGCAGGGGGGATTCTGCCCCTCTGCCCCCTCGGGTGAGACCCCCCTGCAGAGCTGCTCCAGCCCTGGGGAACAGCCCAGCAAGGACATGGAGCTGCTGGAGAGAGTCCAGAGGAGGCACCAGGATGATCAGAGGGATGGAGCAGCTCTGCTCTGAAGATAGGCTGGGAGAGCTGGGGGTGTTCAGCTGGAGAAAAGAAGGCTCTGGTGTGACTTTAGAGCCCCTTCCAGTGCCTAGAGGGGGCTGGTACAAAGGAGGGAGAGAGGCTTTTTTATATGGGCAGAGAGTGACAGGGCAAGGGGCACTGGTTCTAAACTGCCAGAGGGCAGGGTTAGATGGGATACTGGGAAGGAATTCTTCCCTGTGGGGGTGGTGAGGCCCTGGCACAGGTTGCCCAGAGAAGCTGTGGCTGCCCCTGGATCCCTGGAAGTGTCCCAGGCCAGGTTGGACGGGGCTTGGATCAACCTGTTCTGGTGGAAGGTGTCCCTGCCCATGGCAGGGGGTAGAATGAGATGAGCTTTAAGGTCCCTTCCAACCCAAACCATTCTGGGATTCATTGTATGAGCAAGGGCAGAGCTGAACATTGCCCAGTGCATCCAGTGCCCCAGAGAAGGTCTCCATTGCTCAGAGGGGGAAGCTCCTGGCCGTGGTTTGGTGGGGTGACCCTTGTACCCCCGAGATCACTGAGGGGGGCTTGGCTGGTGCCTCCTACACAGGGGGCTGCTGCAGTAGCAAACTCTGTGGTGATAGTTGTGCACTGGGGAGCTGCAGAGCCGTGGGCAACAAGCTCTGAGTGCTTTCTCTTCTGTCTTTCCCTTGTTTTATTCTCTGGGAGCAGGGAAGAACCGGAGGCTGAAGCAGGCCAAGGAGGAGGCCCAGGCAGAGATCGAGCAGTACCGCCTGCAGCGGGAGAAGGAGTTCAAGGCCAAGGAGGCAGCGGTTGGTTTTCTACCTCATTCACTTCCCTGCAGCCCCTCAGCCTCGTCTTTGGGGTTCCCTGCCCTGAAACAGCCCTGGGGGTGGAGTGTGGTGCAGGAGCAGCACTTCCCTGAGTGCTTTCCTGTGATGCATGGCCACGTGGCACGGAAAGAACAGGGGGAGTGACTCAGAACAGGGTGTTCTGCATCTCAGCAGCAGAACTATTGACAGGCAGGGAATTAAATTAATGCACTCATGGATTGGCTGGTGCCCTGATGGGTGGCAGCCCCCCAAACCTCCTGTGTGTAGCAGTGGCCCATTCCTCCCGTGACAGGCTGGTTTTTATGGTGCTGGTGTGGTAGGAGCCACTTGCCTCATAGCTGCTGCTCTTGCTGAAGCAGCTGTAAGGCTTGTGTTCTGCTTAGCAGTGTTTCCTTCTGTATCCCATGGCTCTATCCTTCCCTTCTGAGCAAGAAATATTCCCAAAAGGCACAGAACTGAGGCCCTCCACCAGCTGAGGCTGCAGTGCCTGGGTGCCCCTGACAGTTCCAGAATCTTCAGAAAAATGCCCTGGCATCCTCCCCTCTGTCCATCCTCTGGATAGCACATTTCCACCTCCTCTGCTGCTGCATAATCACCTCAGTGGGTCAGGAATAATTTAAACCATTGCTTGTTAGCTTGGCTCACTGGGCATGTGATCCCGGGCAATTCCCACAGACTTCACTGCCTCTCAGCTGGTTTGGTTTTACTCATCCTTTTCCACAGGGAAGAATTTGAGTCCCAGGGTGTCAGTCTCTTCTTCTGGGCCATTTTCTCCTTTCTTAATGGGAATTTTCTCTCTCTGTCCTTGCTGATGGGGCGAGAAGGACACTGTAAGCTGGGAGAGACTCCCTGCTGTGTATATCATGTGGCCCAACTCCTGTTAGGACCACAGAATATCCTGATTTGGAGCCACAGGGATTATCAACTCCTGACCCTGCACAGACACCCCAACGATCCTACCCTGTCCCTCAGAGCATTGTCCAGACCCTCCTGGAGCTCTGGCAGCCTTGGTGCTGTGCCCACTGCCCTGGGGAGCCTGGTCAGTGCCAACCACCCTCTGGGGGAAGAACCTTTGCCTGAGATCCAACCTGAGCCTGCCCTGGCACAGCTCCAGCCATTCCCTGGGTGCTGTCACTGCTCACACATTTTTATAAAGATTTTCCAAGGGTAGAAGGAATGGGATGATGTGAATTGTGCTTAAAGTAACTTAATGGTGTTACTTTTCTTGCCCTCTCTAGTGCCCAGGAGTTCCAGGTTCCAATTATCTGTCCAGCAGGGCCTTTATTTTGGGCACTCTTTAAATGCTCATGCTCTTAACTGCTAGTGAATAAATGCTCCCCTGAGTTGCAACAAGATGATCTTTAGGGTCTCTTCCAACCCAAACCATTCAGTGATTCTATAAAAGAGAATAAAAGGCAGGGGCTGAGGCTGAAATACAAACTTGGACAAGTTTAGGGCGAAATCTGAGCAAAAAATGCAACAGTTCTTTTGGTGTTTTAACATAAACATGCACATTAATTTTCCCTCACCAAAGATTAATGGCTGAGATGCTCTGAGACAGTCCAGAAAAACCAAATACAGAGTTTGGTGTGGTGATTTCTCGGTCACACTGCTCACACAGGAGCTTCCTCTTTCCTTTGCTGCCTGCAGGCACTTGGATCTCATGGCAGCTGCACCACTGAAGTTGAGAAGGAGACCCAGGAGAAGATGAGTGTGATCCAGCAGAACTTCCAGAAGAACCGTGAGGTGGTTCTGTCCCAGCTGCTGTCCCTGGTGTGTGACATCAAACCCGAGATCCACGTGAACTATCGCATCAATGGGTAGTGGGGGAAGAAGGAAAACTGTGCTGGGAGTCGTGTCTGAGCTTCAGGTGGAATGTACAGCCCTTGGCCATCCCTTACCTGTCCTTATCCATGTGTTAAATTATTGCAGTGAGCTGTTGGAGTTCTCTTAGTTTCTGTTTTGACCCGGGTTCAGAGCTTATTCAAACATGAAATGGCCACATCTCACATCTGGGCTAAGTTATTGAACAAATATAATCCAGTTGGCACATCAGTGCTGCCTGAAGGAGAAAGGAGAGGGAGATTCTGGCCAGATTGAAATGGGGAGCCCGTGTCAGTAATTGTTAAACGTGTGTAACTGTATTTTCATTGACCAAACTGCATTTTTCAGCGTGTTGTTAAACCTTTGCACAGGGTTGAAACCCTGGGGAAAGAGCTCTCTGGCTGTACAGTGCTGGCTGATCATTTTGAGGTGCTTGTGTTGAATATCCTCTGTATATTCTGCTGTTGCTTGAGGTACAAGTCTGGCACTGTGACACCTGCAAGTAAAAACACTTCACTCCAAAGCCTCCTGTCAGTCTGGTCGTTCCTGCTAACGTGTCCTGGGAATGCTGACTTGTCCTGGGAATGCTGGCAGGTCTCAGTGAGCACCATGGGAGTCTGGACTCCTCAGAGTGGCCATCAAGTATTGCTGAATAAAGAGTAAGAGAGGCAGCAACTCTCTGAAGGTCACAGCAGGTAAGTTCAAACCCATTACAGAGCTCCTCCTCTTGGCTCCAGTCTGATGCTTTACCTGCCAGATCATTCTGAAAACCTTCAGGAACAAATGTTCTTGTGAGCATTAGGGGGAAATAAAGTGTTGCCAGTTGACTGGAATAGTTTGATAGCCAGGTGCTGAGCAGTAATTATCCTTCCTTTGGTCCAGTACTGGTCACTGAGTGTTTGTACCAAGGTCATCCTGAATCCTGCAGCATCCTGTACCTGGGAGCAGTGGGAAAGAAGTGTTTTGGGGTTGTCCTGCATCACTTTCTAGCTCTTTAATCAAAAATACACACAAATATATCAAGGGGTTTCATGTTTTATTGGTTTCTTCCTCTCCCTGTCCCACCAGCAGAATGTTAACTGCAGCTTTGCTTTTTCTGTTGAGTTTGATTTCAGGCTTTTTGCAGAAAAGGGCCCTCAGTCAGTGTGTCCCTGATCAGATGCACAATTTGTGCAGTCAGGATTTACACAAGGAACCTCATTGATGGTGTTCTGTTCCTCAGACAGGACATCCTGTATTTCCACAGCCTGTATTTCCACATCCTGTATTTCCACAGCCCCTCAGCACTGCAAAGCCTCTTGGACCTCTGGAGTTGGGTTGTGACTGGGAGGGGGAAAAAAAGCAGGATGGATGTGAATTCTGCAGTCACACTGAAGGAGCAGAGTGCTGTAGTGTCTCCTGGAATATTTTATAGTGCTGCACTGTACTCCTGAAAGGTTCTCTTCAGGAATTCAAGCCATTAAACAAGTTGTAAAACTGAAACAAAAGCTTCCTGCAAAGTCAAACGTGCCAGGCTGGGGAAAAAAAAAACCAAACAGGTGGGTACGAGGAGAATGGGATCAAAGCAGTTTGAATCAGTGTGGTGGGATGACTGGAGAGGTGCTATGGCCTCATAAAAGGTTACAACCATGTTAATTCTGGTGTGTCCTTTGGAGATGAAACATTTCTGCCTTTCTGCCTGTGGAGAGCAGGTGCTCAGGCTGCAGCAGGACACTGCTCATGAAAGCCCTCCTGGCCTGGGGCTGTAATTAGTGATTTCATCCCCTTTGTTACCAGTGACAGACTCCTGCTCTGGCCAGGAAGGCTGCAGTGTGTGCCCCACTTTTCCTTTTGGTTCTTAAGTTTCCCTTTGTTAATGAGGACTTTATCCTTCCTCTCTAGAGCAGTGAGAGGCAGGAGAAAAAGGGGAAAATAACCCTCCCTGATCGTTTCTTCTTGGCAAATGTGCTGTGAAGTCACTCCCTTCAGAACATGCAGAAGTGCTGCAAGAATAACAATTTTCTGTAATATTTCCCTGAAACTTAACTGTTGAGAATAACTTTGTACTGAAGGAAGGGTTTCCAATTACTGCTCTCCAGGAAGGCTGGCTTTGTTTGCAGCATAGAGATTTTATTTCAAGTTGACATTCTTTTATCTTGCTCTGGGAAAGGTGTCTGAGTGCCTAAGCCAGGCTGTGCCAGGAAAATACTCTGCAGGGAACATTCTTCTGACAGAGATATGGAGTGGGAAATGTGGCTTCTTGCCTCTGAAATCTGATTTTCTAGATGTTCTGCTGTGAGTCTGATGAGTAGGAGTGAGGCCCAAACCCAGCTGCCGGTACAAATCTGTCACCAAATTTCCCCTGCTGCTCCTCTGCACAGAGAAGCTGTGGCTGCCCCATCCCTGGAGGTGTTCAAGGGATGGATAGAGCTTGGAGCATCCTGGGCTAGTGGAAGGTGTCCCTGCCTGTAGCAGGGGTGGAATGAGATGAGATTTGAGGTCCCTCCCAGCCCAAACCAGTCTGTGGTTCTGTGATAATCCCTGATGTCTCTTTGTACCACAAGCATCTCCTGTACCACAGAAAGAGCCAGAAGCTGCTTTGGGCACACCCAGCACTGCCTGATACCTTTGATTTGAGGTCCCATCTCTGGAAATACCACCTGTGTGCCAGGAATATCAGAGTCCTGGTGCTGGAGGGAGGTAAGGAACGATCAGCCCTCGTGTCTTGTTGCTGCAGTGTCAGTGAGGGGCTGCTGCTCTCGATTCCTCCCAGTTAGAACTGCTCACAAATAAACACCTTCCTGGGATCAGACCAGGAGTCACACAGTTCAGTTTGCCTCTGGTCACATCCCTGCTCATCAACAACGGGTTGGAGTTGATTTTTGCAGAGATTCTTTTCAGGCATTATCTGTACTGTGCCATTGAGAAGGTGTGTCACCTGTACAAGCTCCAGATGGACACATGACACGAACACCAGGACATGAGTGTCATCTGGATGGCTTAACATGCAGTCTGAGGTACAATTAGGACACGTATTTGTGCTGCTTGAAGCCAGAGTTCAATTTTGAAGGCAAGACTGTTTTGACAGAGCTCGCTCCCCACTCGGCTCCCACTGCCCAGTGAAGGTCACTGTCTCCTCCTCACTGTGCCCGGTCAAGCAAGGAGTTGAAGAGCTCAGCACCCCTCTGGGAGGGGGACAGAGGGGAAATCCCCCCAGGCAGGTTGAGCCCCTCTGCCCTGTGTAATGGTGCTGGATATTTGGTCAGTTCAGAGCCAGGGTGGGGTTGATCCCCTGTGCCTTTGTTGCAGTTCAATCCAAAACCGTGAGAGAAAGGGCTCGTAATGAACAGGAGGGATGAGGGGAGGGGTGGGCAGTGAGGGCAGGGGGGGCCCTGGCTGATCCCTCTGGGGGCTGTGGGCACAGGGCCAGGCAGTGCCCTGCTGGGACAGTCATTCAGCCCGTGTGACATGGCAGGGGAGCTGGCTCTGCCTGCCTTTGGGTCATGGGGCTTCCTGGGGCGTAAAAATCATCATTTTATAATGTTTAGAGGAGCATTTTGTGTGCTATTTACCTTTTTTTTTTTTTTTTTTTTAATTTTTGGTTAGTTTTAGAGAAGTTTTCACCTCTAGAGATCTTCCCTGATCTTTTCCCTTCCTCCCTTCCCAGGGGTGCGGCCCCACTTCGAGTCCTGCATCCAAAACTCCTGGAGGCAGTTTTTGGTGTCCTCTGTAGGTCATTTCCTTCTCTCTGCCTGCATTAAACTTGCTCAATTTTCCTCTTTCCCTCTATTTTCCTCCTCTGGAATCTCCCATTTATCAGACATCACTAGTTCTTGCATTAATAACGAGAGAGGCAAGCTTAGAACCCGCTAATCCCAGCTGAGGTTTTGACTTCAAGGTATTGAAAGCACTGTCAAGAACCCTCAAAATCAACGTTTTGGTGAAAAAGTTCCCCCAGCTAATCCAAGCAAGGGGCAGAGTGTAATCTTTCTTTGAGGTTGAAAGGAGAAAGCGCTAATTTCATGCAGAAAAGATTGTATCTGGGACTGGCATAGGAATAGAAAATAAATTGGTATTAAATTACATTCGTCTGCCTCAAAATAATCTAATAAAGCATCTTCTGGATCAATAGCTGAATCATTATCCAAGGCACACAGTGAGCTTTCCCTCTTCTAATTTGAGATGCAAGAAAGAGGTTTTTGCATTACCATACTAAAAAGAAGAATACTTTAAGTCTTCATAGGAAAGAGGCAGAAATAGGGGAAAAAAAGATGAGAACCACACTTTGTGCCTTAAGCAAGTGTCATTTCTCATTTGAAACTTGTAATTTAGGGATATTGTGCAATAAATTTTTACATTTAATGACTGTCAATCTGTCAGCTTTGCTGAGCTGTTTGAGAAAAAAAAAAAAACAACACAACCAGCAACTTAGAGCCTGGGAAAGGACTTTGTGTGCAGGAAGGGCGAGACAAGGCTTTCAATAACTTTGTTTTCCTAATTAGGGCTCACTAGGAAAAAATAAATAGGGAAAAGATGGCACAGTTCTCCACTGAAAATGCGGTTTCATCAAAAGAAAATGAGATGTGCCAGTGCTGGCTGCAGTGAGCACAGTCCAAATGAGGCTGAGGGAGAGAGAAACTGTGACTGTGTGCAGAGCGTGGCCAATAAAGCAGGAATCCCAGTCAGGGCTGTGTTATCAGCCTTCCAAACACTGCAAAAAGAGTTCACTTTATCAAAACGTCTAGCAAATATGGAGGAGATATGGTCTTAGGGCAGGGAAAACCAGACTAAAGTGTGTATGTCTTGTATTTGAAGCAGTAGGACTTGCAGTAGGTAGCAAAGAGCAACCTCAGAAATGATGTTAAGGACATGATGGGGGGGGAGTTTATCCCTGAGGGCAGGAGGGGTCAGAAAAGTCTGGAAAAGCACTTCAAACAGCAGGTTTGGTGTTTTTTTTCCTGGAATCAGGTTCCCTGTAATATATTCATTAATGCAGCATGTGGAACAGGGAGTACAAGGTATGTCCCAGGCACCAAGCTGGGAAGAGATACAAACAGTACAGAGGAACTGAATCCCAATTCCAAATGATCTTGAGAAGTGGGAGAAATGATCTGAGACCAACAGCATGAGGCTCCCTGCAGAGGAGTGTAACACCAACCTGGGGAGGGGGAAATCAAATACACCAGCCCCAAGCAATCCATAACCTGCTACAGCACTGCAGGAATTGGGAAAATGGGGGGAAACTCCCCCAGAGCCAGCAAATAACTTGGTAAAGTCAGGTTGGAGCAACCTGGGCTAGTGGAAGGTGTCCCTGCCCGTGGCTGGGGGTTGGAATAAGATGGGCTTTCAGGTCCCTTCCCCCCCAAAGCAGTGTGGGATTGGAGCCTCAGCGAGTCTGGTGATCCCAGACTTCCAGAGGAGCAGGACTTTTCTGCTTGTGCTGACGTGCCAAGACCCCACAGGGTTTGTGGGCACCTCGCAGGTAATTATTGATGTTGCTTTCAACTTTATTGCCCCCACAGGGTTTGCCCTGGGGCATTTTCCCGTGGAGAGCTGACGGTGCTCTTTGGAAGCACTTGGGTGATCATTCCCTGCTGGAATCTTCCTGTGGGTGAGGAGAGGAGGAAACAAAGCCAAAGCTTTTGATGAGGAGCGTTTGCAAAAGAGCCCAGAGCTTTTCGTGGGTGGGGATTGGAGCTGGTGCCAGCAGCAGGGTTTATCTGATTTTTCTCAATACCTGGATGGTGTTGCTGTGCCAGTTCCCAGTTCCCAGTGTCCCAAGATCCCATGTAAGCAGCTTTGGAGTCACTCCTGTGGCCTGTGCAGCCACGTGGTGAGATGAACACATCACTCAGCAATGCCTGGGGCAGGCAGGGCTGCAGAAACCCATCCCTCCAAGAGAAGGGTGGCCTTTGCTCCAGGAAGTGTCCACAGGCACTGCAATAAGCTTTTTTATTTTTTCAACCATTCATTAAAACTAACAGTCCTCAAGACGCTGGATTCGCTCTGTTCCAACCCTCCATGGATCCTCCAGCTTTTGGTGAGCTCTGAAACCACAATTCCCATGCCAAGGAGCCTCCTTTTCGTGGTTTTTCTCAGCATTGTCTCTTTGCATGGAAGAAAAAACTTCTCCCGCACGTGAAGCTGCTCTGGAGGGTCCATCTGACCACGTGCCTGAGCCTTCTGCTTTTCTCCTGGAGCTGCTGGAGAGGAAACTTGCTCCCTATCAGCCCAGCCTCCTGGTATGAGGAGGGCCACAATTCCTGCCCTGCGTGTTATCCCTGTTCCTCTGGGCTTTGACGTGACCTTTTGCCAAATGTGAGTGACCTGTTGTCAGCCTTGAGATCTTCATTTGCCTCTTGTGGTGTCTCCAGCCCTGTCAGGGGTGCTTGGCTTTAATATTCCCACAGCAGCTAATCTGATGCAACTGTGGGATTTGTGCTTTGTTAGTTCTGCCTGGCTGATCAAGGAGGAGGAGGAGGAGGAGAGTCTTCTGTGACACTGCACAGGCTTCAGGGTCCAGCTCCAGCTCTGGCCCCCCACCCTGCCAAAGGTGAGGACAATTCCTGGAGGGGGGAGGGTGTTTCTGCTCCCATGGCTGTGCCTTCAGCGTGGAAACACTTTTGAGGAACCACAGAGGGTTAAACCCACATTTCTGAAAGCAGCCCAGGGGAATAGTCACATGCACAAGGGAGATTTTGCAAGTTGGTGCTTGCAGCTCGGGGTGAGGAGAGGGAGGCAGGGGCACAGGCTGAGCTGTGCCTGGTTAGTCCGTGAGCCAGGGAGACACAGGCAGGAGAGGGAACTTTCCCAGCACAGCTCAGGGCTGCAGGACCAGAGACTTCCTGCTTGGTGGTGGCACCTGGGCAGTGCAGAGCGGGACAATGGCACAGAAAGGCCAGGCAGGAGGAGGAGGAGGGGACTGAGCTGCCTTCCCAGGACCAGGAGCGAGCTGGACCAGGTAAGGCTCTGCTGGCAGCTCAGGAAATGAAGCAGGACTGGCTGAATGTTTCTCTGCTGTTTAGTGAGGGCTTGGAGGTGCCTGAAAAAGAGGGTCCACAGCCTGAAGGAGGCAAAGTCACCATAGAGACGTTGGCATTGCATAAAAAATAGGAAGAGATGTTGAGAGACAGAGCCTGGGAGTGCAGGAGATGAGAGGCTGCTCCTCCAGCTGGCACGGGAGGCACCAGAGGAAGATTGGGGGGGACAGGGGGGCCCCACCTCCAAAATGGGCAGTTCTGCAGTAAAAGGCAGCAGAGCCACATGAGATCTGTGCTGCACAAAGAGGCAAAAGCAAAGCTGCTTTGGGCACGGAGCTTGTCCTGGCTGGGGAAGGCTATTCCTGCAGCTCCCTGATGGGCTGGGAATGGCTGAGCTGCCCTGACCTGCTGCACCTTCACTGTCACCTCCTGGGGACTGTCCTCCAGAGACCCCAAATTCTCTAAGACATCTAAGCCACAGAGCCTTGATTCACCTCTAACTTACTGTGCCAGCAGCAGCAACAGGTTGTTTGATTTTAAGTAGGTTTTTCTTTAGTTTCTAATTAGATTTTCCTTTAGTTTCCTCTGTTCTTTCACTCTTTGCTGCTGTTTTCTCTGGGCTTTTCTGTCTTGATTTTTGTTTTCCCCTCTTGTTTGATTCTAACCTGAAAGGATTGATGGCAAAAGGGGGGAAGGAGGGAGAAAATTCACCGTCTCAATCCACCTTTTGGTGCTGGTTGATGTGCTCTGTAACAACGTGGCTTCGTGGGAGGGCTGTGCTCAGAATTTCGGGGAATTGCTCCTCACCTGAAGAGCAGGTGCTGTGCCCACCCTGTGCACACACACACTGCACACCTCCTGTGCAACATTTATCGTGGTTTGTCCCCTTTAAGGGTGAGTTTCCAGCCCTCTGAGGGGTTTTTCCTGCCAGCAGAACCTCTCCTGTTGTTTCTCTTGCCTCCTTTCTTGCCAGGGACTATCCCGGCTGTGTGCAAGGGGGGGAACTGCAGCAACAACCCCCAGTCAGAAAGAAAACAACCCTCTTTGGAAGGAGGGTGGGTGAAATCCATGAGGGACCCTCACACCAGGGGACAGCAACAGGCTCCTGCTCCACGCAGAGGTTAAAAAGAGGGTGATGTTTTTGGAGAGCTGGTGCGGATGTAGCCCAGCCACGTGAGGGGGGAGATAATTGAAAAGTAAACTCTTCGGAGTCTTCCAAGCTTTAATAGCCACCCACAAGTCTTGGCAGTGGGTTAGAGACTTGAATCAGCAGGCAAACCCGTGGGCACAGTGCCTGCTGTGAGAACTCCCCCTGGCACTGAGGGGAGAGGAAAGCAGAGACCCTCAAAGGCTTTGCTGCTCCGGGTGAGAGCTCCTGCTTGGCTCTGCCTTCAGCAGAGGCATTTTTCTGCCCGATCTGCGCTGCTCCCGCCGTGAGGAGGGGATTTATCCCCCGCACGGTGAGCGGGGCGCGGCGCTTCCAAGGAGAGGCTTTTCCACCGGCTCTGGCAGAGCAAAGAGCCCGCTGGCTTCACAAGGACAAATCCTGCCTGGTCTTGACCAATTGCTTGCAAAATACGAATGCTTAAGGATGTCAGGATAATTTAAGGAATATTTAAGGACAACCTTTCCAGCTATTAACGAAGAAACAAAAGGTAATTGCAGCAGAAGGCGAGTCTGTGCTTACTGTGCTCGGGGCTGCCCAACACCTGCCAAGTGCAGGGTCCAAGGAGCAAAGTCACTGCTGTTATCCCTTATTTGCTGTCTCTGCAAGATTTAGGATTTTCTTTTTCTCTTTTCAGGGCTAAAAAAAAAATGCCTCCTGGCTCGTGGAAAGCAGGATCTCGAGGGAGGCAGCAGTGGGAGTGTGAGTGAGGGTTTCACAGTCTGCTCCCCAGCCGGCTGCCAGGGGAGCTGAGCTGGTGCTTCTCAGCAGGGAGAGAGATAAATGCTGAATTTCTCACACCACAACAGAGAATCCCTCAGGGAAAGGCACCTCCAGCATGGCCCAGAAAAGCCAAACTGGCGGGACTGGGAAAAATGGGTCCTCCCTCCTCTACTGTAAGAGTGATTTAAAGGAAGAATCCCTGCAGTGGGTGACAGGTGAGTGGTTTGCTGATAAGGAGAGAGGCAGATCTGAGCACGGGGCCCTTAAAATAACCACAGACAAACTTTTTCAAAGATGCTCTTTAACAGCATCTCATTTGCCAAAGTGACTGAACAGTGTGGATGTTTCAGCATTTTGGGAAGGGGATGGAGACACTGACTTATTAGGAATACCTGATATATAGGAATGAATTGACATCAACCTATTGAAAATCAGGACCCTGGAAGTCTTTTTCTCCTGGCCTTCCAAGACAAATTTGGGAAACTTGACTTATAGTGTGGGCAGCAGGGGAGGGGGGGATTCTACCCCTCTGCCCCCTCAGGTGAGACCCCCCTGCAGAGCTGCTCCAGCCCTGGGGAACAGCACAGAGAGGACATGGAGCTGCTGGAGAGAGTCCAGAGGAGGCACCAGGATGATCAGAGGGCTGGAGCAGCTCTGCTGGGAGGAAAGGCTGGGAGAGCTGGGATTGTTCAGCCTGGAGAAGGGAAGCTTTGGGGTGACCTGATTGTGACCTTCCTGAACCTGAAGGGAGCCCATGGATGGAGAGAGACTGTTTACAAGGGCCTGGAGAGACAGGACAAGGGGAAGTGGCTTCACACTGTGAAGAGAGTATGTTTAGATTAGATTTTAGGAAGAAATCCTTCCCTGTGAGGGTGGGGAGGCCCTGGCACAGGTTGCCCAGAGAAGCTGTGGCTGCCCCATCCCTGGAAGTGTCCAAGACTAAAGCCCTGGAGAACAGGGGAGCTGGGCCCGAGACTGAGGCCATTTGCTTTATTTTTGCTTTATAATCACCATCTCCACTGCTGTGTGCCAGGAGGAGATGAAGCTCAGCAAACAAACAGCACCTTGTGATCCTGGAGGTTCCAGGCGCTCCTGCTCTCCCCTTTTTGGCTCAGTGCAGTCACACCCTGTTGGAATTGCCTCGTTTCATGTGGCGTCCCCTGCTCCTGAGCAGTGAGGTGATGATGAGGAGGGAGGATGGAAATGAGGGAGAAGGGAAAGGTGAACATCTGGTGTTCCATCAGCACAATAGTCTGGGAGAGCACAAAGTGTCAGCAGGAGCAGCCCGGGGGACACCCGGCTGACCCTGGAGCTGCAAAGGGGAAGGAAAGCTGAGGGGAACGTTTCAGTGAAACAGGATCTGAGCTGAACAAGCCACTTCCTCAGACCTGAACTCTTCCTCCTGCCGTAGCACAGCTTGTGTAAGCTCTAGGTGGGTGCCAGATGGGATGCCTGGAGATCACAGCTCTCCTGTGCTGCTCCAAGGCTGCTCCTCAAATCTAGGACAGGCTGTCCCCACATTTTTTAGGCTCCTGGCTGTGACTGGGATCTCTAGCTTACACTTCTGAGGTGACACTGGGAAGCTGAGGGCCTCGAGCTGATCCCAGGAGCGCTGCTGGAGTGGGGAACTGGGCACTGGAGGACGTGGGGGGTTGGTTCCAGGGTGGCCCTGCCACATCCCAGGCAATGTGGTTGCTGGAAAGCACTTTAATTTGATTGCTCCAGCTGTTGTGGGGTGGGTGGGGTGGGCAGGCCGAGGGGGGATCTCTAAGAGGTAGATCAGCCTTACCAACCCCCAGCAGCCTGAGGCCATTGTCCTTTCAGTCAGGGATTGGTGAGGCAAGACATTATCTGCCTGAAGATCAGAGCATCATGTTGTCTCTTGTTATCTCTGCTCACTCCTGGAACGTGTTTGGGGTTTCCTCCCTTTTTGTGGGTTGTCTCCTTACATCAGGCTGCTTCCAGAGCTCCTTAGAAATGTCCAAGGGGGATTCTGGATCCTTCTCCAACACATCAGGGTGGCCTCAGTTCCTCAGCCTTCCCTTGGCCGTGTGTTTCTTGGCTGCTGGGAGAAAACCCCCCTGCAGTGGGTGCTCATGGCTCCTTTGGGCTCTTGCAGAACCCCTCAAAGACCAGGTGCTCCTGGTGCTCAGCATGGACAACACCTGCTCCACCTCCTCCTTTGACATGGAGCTTTGTGCAGAGAAGCTGAAGGCCCTGGGGGTCCAGGTGAGCTGCCCTGGGGACGCTGTGGGAGTTTAATACCAGCTGGGTTGGCATTCACAGCCACATCACAGAGGGCTTTGGGGTTTTTTTGTCTTGAGAGGTGCTTGTTTCAGTTCAGCTTCAGCTGCAAGTCAGCTGGGGTGATCTTGGATTAAACCTCCACGAGGAAACTCTTTGGGCAGGGGTTGGAGTGAATTTTGCTTGCAAGTCACTCTGATGGGTCAGGGAATCCCTGGGACAATCTGTCTTGTCTTGTCCTTCCTCATAAAAAGGTGTTTTTCCTCCTGTGCCTTTCCCTGCCCTTTCCAGGCAGATATTCCAGGCAGATTTTCCTCACTGCAAATGGGGCAAGGACACAAGTTTTTGGTCTGTGAGAGCTGTGTGGGTGGGATTGGAGATGCTCTCTGTGGGAGGGGACACAGACCCGGGTTGCAGTGCCAGGCTGGCCCCCCGATGTTTGCCCAGGCTGGCTCTGGTGGGACTGGGAGCCCAAACCGGAGGGTGGCTCTAGTTCTGTGTTTGCTCCCTGAGCAGGTGCCATTGGATCAGTGGAAAGACTTGATCCAGGATGGTGTCCTGAAGCCTGAAGTGAGGAGGTACATGTTCTACAACTCGCGGGCATTCCAGATTGCCATCGCCGTGGTGAGGACAGGGGGGATCTCCAGGCACTGCCCGAGGGGCACCAACACCTACCCCTGGTTTCCTTGTGCCCAGGGAGGGGTTGGGCAGGGAGGAAATACTGGTTTTCACCATCCTAGTGGGTTCCTTTGGCACCAACCCCCTCCAAACACTGAGCCCCAATTCCTACACTATTAGTGAAAGGAGAAGAAGACAGGTATAATGGCTGTACAAAAAAACCCAGGAACTAAAACAAGGAGCTGGATTTGATCACACCCTCAGCCCCCTGCAGACAAAGTACCGGCCTTGCAGCAGATGGTGGGGTCTGTGGAGGAGCCTCTCTCACCTGAAGAAGACGAGCAACTCTAGGCAGTCCCCTCAGCAACCAGAGTTAACTGGTCCGTCGGTCTAAAACAGCAGCGGGACCAGAATATCTCCAGATTTTTAAAATCAAGTTAAAAAGCAGATCTCCCAGCTCACAGAATTTCTGTGGATGGAGGGCAAGGCACCTCCTCCAACCTCTTGCTGGTACAGTCCCACCAAAGCAGGTTGTCTGTGGCTGAGGTAGCTGAGATACCTACAGCAGGCCTGGTGTTTAACTTTTTCTCCTTTCACTAATGGTGTAGGGATGGGGGCTCAGTGTTTTGAGGGGTTTGGTCCCTGTTTAGTGCAAATAAATTATGTTATTACAAGCTGATGCTGTGACATGCTATGTACACATCATACTTGGTTCCAGGCAATCTCCTGCCCAAATACTTGCTGTCTGAAGTAAAGAAATTCAGTTTTTCCCATCTTTATGGAAAGATCAAGTTTGTCAGCCCTTAACATGGTCCTTGATGCCATTTCAGTGTCCACTGTTTGAGCTTTATTGTAATTGAGTGGTCCCTGCACCACCTTGACACAGGACCTTTCTAAATACAGGACTATTAGAATTATTACTAATATGCCTCAGTGAGTGCATTTCTTCTCTAAATGGAAGAACTCAGTTGAAATCCTTCCTGGGTATGAATCATCATTAATAATTCACTCTTTCTGTCTTTGGTGACTGGTGATTTTTTACAATAAACTAGAGCTCACTCAGTCCTTCCAGTTCTTATTTATTATTGGAAAGCACTTCTGTCCTTTCTCACCCTCTGAAAAATCTCATGTGACTTTATTTATGACGAGAGGGAAGGGAGAGGGACTGCTGGTTTTCTTCTTTGTGTGACTTTTCTCACTTTCACGGGTTTGTGACTATCCCCAGTCTCTATTTAATTATTTTTTTCCCTAGATTTTCTACATGTCTCTCTGGACAAACCTTTACTCCACGGTCCAGCTGTCTTCCTTTGGACGCTCCTGGGTGTCCAGTGTGCTGGTGACCCTGGCTGCTGTGGCAGTCACTGTACTGGTCATACTGGTCATTGATCGGCGCCAGAGGAAGGTGAGAGGAGGGAATTGTGTGTGGGAATGTGGGGCAAGAGGAGCAGGACTCCTGAGGGGAGTTTCTTCCCTCGATGCACACTAAGAATATGAATTATCCCGGGAGGAGGGAATATTTTTACAGCGTTCAGGGATCAGGTTGAGGCAAGGGGTGTTGTACAGCCGAGGGAGGGGTTGTGATGGCTGAAATGTTGGAGCTGCTCAGGTTGGCTCAAAGCTCCTGCTGTGGCTGGAGGTCACGGAATGGTTTGGGTGGGAAGGGACCTTAAAGATCCGTCTCCTTCCAGGGACACCTTCCACTAGCCCAGGTTGCTCCAAGATCCCTCCAGCCTGGCCTTGGACACTTGCAGGGATCCAGGGGCAGCCACAGCTTCTCTGGGCAACCTGTGCCAGGGCCTCCCCACCCACAAAGCCAAGGATTTCCTTCCCAATATCCCACCTGACCCTGCCCTCCCTGTGTGATGCCATTCCCCCTTGTCCTGTCACTCCATACCTTTGTGGAATTCCCTCTCCAGCTCTCTTGGAGCCCCTGCAGGTACTGAGAGGCTGCCACAAGGTCACCCTGGAGACAAAGCCCTTGCAAAGCACAGTTCCTGCTCCCACAGCTGGTGGGAAGGCACAAGGGCTCACCAGCAGCTGTGGACAGTCCTGGCAGCCTCTGCTGCCTCTGGAATTAAGGGAATTGTTTATTCCTGCTCTGGGGTCGAGGTCCCACAGCAGCTGCCTTGTAACAGAACAAAGAGGCAGCTCCCAACACACAGAAGTTGCAATAAAATGATAAAGCCAAGGTAGACTGGGCAGCAGAAGGAAGCAGGGAGGTGATGGTGTGAGAGAAAGCACCCACAGCCTCCACTGCTTGGTGGAGGAGTCACAGGAGTGTGGAAGTTTCTATGGAGTTGCTTGAAGAATAATAGTGCAAAGGCTTCATTCAAAGTCCAGAGCGGGCTTTTTAAACGGATTTTGGAGCAAATGATTCCTCCAAGAGGAAAGCTGGCAAATGTAGGGGTGCACAGAGGTTCAGGAAAGGAGTCCTTCCCTCAGGGGCTGCTGGGGGATGGAAGGGAGAACATGACACTGGAAGTGAATTCAGCTTCAGAGATTTTGTCTATGACAGAAATAAACCTTAGTGGGATTTCTGCTGGTGGTGAAGAGGCCAATCCTGATGGCTGGTGACACCCTGCCCTGCCCACACTCTGCTCATGTCACTGTTTTCCTGGCAGAAACCCAGGATTTGGGATTATCCAGCTGCAGTTTGTAGCTTGACCCAACTTTTCTTTTGAAGAGATGTTATTTTTTTCTTTCATTCTCTCACAGATAAACGTGAACACAGATGTGAGGCTGGCAGCTGTCAATGAAATCTTTATCAAGCACAGTTTAATTCTGGGGATTACAGATGTCCTGGAGGGGCCACACAACATCCTACAAGTATCCTTTGTGTAGGGAATTGTTCATATCCCTCCTGGGATGATGTGGAGGTATTTAGTGATGTTATGATTCAGAAGGTGGGATTTCTAGGATGTTCTTTTTATTGCATGGCCTGAGGAATGGGGTATTTTTATTTCTCCTGTAAGTGGTGATTGAGTTATGCCCAAAGTCAGTTGGAAATAATGAGTGTAAAGGATTGAAATGAGATTCCTTAGGGCAGACAATTATTCCTGGAAGTGTGTTATACTTAAGGGACAGTGATGATTCTCACTGTAAGCAGAGTGACAGCAATGTGCTTATGGCAAAAAAACCAAAAAAACACCCCAAAAGAACCAGCACAGAGAAAACCAGAGTGTCCCCCCAAAAATCCAACATGGAGAAAACCAGACTCCCCATCCCTGGCTTCAGAGATACCTTTTCTGGACTAGCCAAAGATTTAGGGGAATCAAGAGAGTTTTAAGATCCCATTAAGGTGTAAAAGGAAGGTGAGGGAGAGATGTTTAAAGAGGTGAGAAATACAAATGTTGAGGGAAGCCAGGGTGGAGCACAGTGGCAGGGAAGGGAGCAGAGAATTCTGCAGGAGGGCTGGCAGGGCCAAAGTCCTGCAGGATGAGGACAATTACAAACCTGAATTACAATAATTGCAAACCTGAATTACACATTTGTTCACGCCAGGATAGTTCTACACCTCAGTAAGTGAGGACTAATCCAAGGAGCCTTCACCTTTTTGTGTCCCAGAACTGCCTGAGAGCAGCAAATAATTTACAATTTCTCTGCCTGCTCAATGTCAGATCTATTTTAACCCTCTGGCTTTTCTGCTGTTCCTGGATCCCCTTGATGGTGGCAGGTTGAGGAGATGTCCAAGGGCAGACCTTTGGCTGCCTCAGAGCTGGCAGGACTTGCATCCCCATCACGTTGCTCTTGGAAGACTCTTCCCAGCAGTGTCTCTGTCCTGCAGACCAGCACCAAGTAGGGTAAATTTTGCAACAAATAAAGGGGAAATATTATCAATAGTTGGATGTAAACACAAACATAAATGGGATATAAATAATATAAATATAATGTGAATAATATAAATATAAAATACATTTAGGATATAGAAATAGAAAGAGAAACAAAGCCAAGAAAGCAGGAAGGGGGTTAGGGTTTAGGGGAGCTAAGTCACTGTGCCCCACCAGTTTATTTGGATATAAGGCCACTGAGATGAGTGATGGGCAGTGACCCTGGGTTATCCCTGTTGTGCCCCCACCCCAGGCTGCAGGAGGGGAGGGAGGAGGACTGCATTGGGATAATGTCCCTTTCTCTGCCACCCCTCTTCTTGTCCCAATAATTTGAAGTTTTGTCTTAGAGCAGACATGGCTTAAAACCAGCCCTGAAAGGCACTAGACCCTCGTGGCTTAAAACGAGCCCTGTGATGTGTTTTTTGGGTCCTGGCTGTATCCTGAGCATCCCACAGGCTCCGCTCCCTGTGAGATCCCCCCTCCCATCCCCACGGAGCTGGGAATATGGAACCATTCCCTCCTTAACCTGCCCCTTCCAGCTGTGGTTTGTGCACTTCAGCCCCGAGCGCTGCCTGCGGGCCCTGTCCTCCCACCTCACCCACCTGCAGAGCACTGCACAGGTAAGGGGGTGGGCACAGCCTGGCACAGCCTGGGCACACCTGCAGGTCCAGCCCTGGGCCCCAGCGTTGCTGGGATGGGGGTGGAGAAGTGTTTTGATCCGGTTATTGAAATTATTAGAAATGTCTCTGTCTGAATTAAGGTACAAACGAGACCAGCTGCCAAAGGCAGGAGTGTGGATTTTATTTAACAGCAAATGTTATAATTTAACAGTACCAATTGATTTAATATTATTTAACTAATGATTAAATTAATTTAACCATCAATTATTGAATTAATTTTTAATATTAATTTAATTAATATTAATTAAATTAATTAATGAATGAATTAAAATAATTAATTAAATTAATTAATGAATGAATTAATTTTTAATATTAATTTAATGTTAAACATTGCTTAAATGAATATTAAAATTAATAATTAATATTTACCATTAATTATATATTGATTATTAAATTTAATATTAATGTTAATATTTAACATCGATTAAATATTTAATTAATATTATTTAAGTAATATTATTTAATTAATGATTAAATAATAACCAATAATAATAAGCTACTAAGAATAATCAATTAAATAAATAAATAAAACAATTAATTATTATTAATTATTATAATAAATAATTTATTAAGAAAATAATTAAATTTTTAAATAAAATATTTTATTATAAAATATTAGTAAGGAAAGTAATAAAATTCATAAATAATAGCCAATTGGTATTAATTAAATAATAAATTAATAGTTATATTAATAGTTATATTAATTAATTAATATATTAATAATTAATAGTACCAATTGATAATTAAAACAGTAACAATAATTTAAAGAGTAAATGTGTAATTTACTGTTATTTAACAGTAAATATGAGGCAGGGAAAGAGAGAATGAAACAGGAAAAGGAGGAGGGGGGAAGAAAGAGAGTGACAGAGAGATGAAAATAGAAAATTTATCCTCATTCTGTGATGATTTTGACAATATTTAAGAGATTAACAACATTTCAGCCCAACACAGCAAGGACAACTGAGTGTTTGAGTGCCCTCCTGAGCTTCTCCTGCTGGGAACTGGGCACACTGGGGGGTGGATCAGCTGCACCTGCTGGTGCCCAGTTCAGCAGGAACTTGTTTTGATTTGTTTGTTTGCTATGTGGGTGTCTGGGTAATTAACTGCACAACTTTAATGAAGGAAAGTCATCAGGAACCAAAGAAAGGCCAATTTTGGAAGCACGTGTCCCAGCCTGGAAGAGCTGACACCTTGAGCTGTCCTCCTGGAATAAATGGGATGGCCTGAGGGAGAAGGAAATGCTGTACTGGGTTAATTGGATAAAAATGTTGTCCTCTTGGCCTCCAAGGGAATGTTTGTCTCTCTGTGGGTGTATAAATATCCCCTGAACTGCCCTTGGTGGCTGTGGGATGAGAGGTGAGGGGGAACAACCCTCCCAAAACCTCCAGGTTGCTCATCCCCCTGCTGAACCAACAGCTGCAGCCTGGGGGGATGGACAGTGACCCCCCCAAATCCACACACAGGGGATTTTATAGACTTACATTTAAAAACTCAGATATTAAAGAGTCAGATCTTTAAAAACTCAGATTTTAAAGACAAGATTCCCCCTGTCAGGCCGTGACCATCGTGCTGGGAACAGTCACTGCCACAAGAGCTCCTGGTTGTGGGATGGACACCCACCTCCAAGTGCTTGGGATGGTCAATCCCAGGAGTGAAAAACATGCAGGAAGAAATTCTTTAAGCCCTTTAAAGGCTGTTCTCAGCCACTGCCTTTGGAGAACCCGAAATCTTTCTCTTCCAGGCAGGATTGAGGCACAGGCTGGACAAGCTCTGTGTGGTCATGGAGGCAGCAGTTCAGCCCGACCTGGGGACAGAGGATGAGGAGGCTCCACGTGAAGAGTCCCCTCTTTTATCCACTGGGGAGAACCTGAATAAAAAGCCTGTGACATGCAATGAGCTGCTCTGCCTCGTCCCTGAGGGCCCACCAGAGGTAAGGAGAAATATCCCTCCCTGACAGCCTGAGGCACCAAATCAGCTCCCCAGGCAGCTCAGCTCCAAAACTCATCCCAGCACCCACCAGCCATGGGAGACTCCTCCTTTTTCACCACCAGAAGCACCTGGAATTCCACACACACCTTCTCCAGCCCTGCTGCTGCTGAGCAGTTCAGTCAGCCAATGCTTAATCCTTGAGGAATTCATGGCTTGGGCTTTTCCTTGCTGGTGGCCAAGGGGTCCCAGTTTGGAAGACAAACTCTACCCAGGGACTGTGCAGGGACCTGGTGCCCCTGTCCAGGCTGGGGATGAGTTATGGATGTGCCCAGCCTCTGTTCCCTCCACAGAAAGTGCCTTCAAAGACTTGTGCCACGCTGAGCAACAAATGTGTCCTCATTCCTGCTCAGCAAGGAGCTTCAAAAGGGATGATTTTGATTTATTTTCCAGTTTTCCTCTCGCTGTTACTAAGTGAATTCTGTGCAGGTGCCATCCCTGCAGATTGAGGCTCTCTGGCTGTCTAGAGGCCAAAAAAAAAAAAAAAAAGCCAGAGGAGACAGTGACAGAGTGGGCAGGTCCCCAGGCCACCCATGGGTCATTTTCTGTCCCTCCCCTGTGGGGACAGTGCTGACCAGAAGGGGATCTGGGACAGTTATATGTGCCATTGGCTGCTCTCAGAGCAGGACAGTCCTTGAAGGAGGGAACAAATGGTGTTTAATACCACTCTCTCTGCCCAGATGCTCTGCCCTGACACCTCTTTGCTCGTTCCAGGCCATGGCCCAGCAGCTCCTGGTGATCTTCAGCGGGTTCTACGTCCGGCTCCTGGTCACGGGGCAGCTCCCTGGGGCCGTGGCAGGGGGGCACCTGGAGCACAGCACCGTGCCCTGTCTGTGCCAGTTCATCCAGACCACCGTGCTCGACTCACACCAGGGCTGGTTCAGGGGCAGGTGACCCCCAGAGGGGGCTGGAAAACACCAAAATAAAAGCTGTCCCTCCACACCTGTGGGGCTGTGATCCCTCATCCTGGATTTACCCAGATGGACATGTGGAAGTAGGACTCCAATAAAACATGCAAGACACTCACAGAAAAGCCTTGGAGACCTGCCTGCCCCTGGCTCAGGGGGAAGGAGCTGCCCCAGGGGTCAGAACAACCCAGGACAGGCTGGAGCTCCTGTGGGACATTTCTCACTGCTCTTACCTGGGGGGCTCAGAGAGTCACGGGGAACACCCACAGGTGCCAGTCCCGTGCCTTTGGAATGAAGCACGTGGGAGTTTCCAGCACAAGGAAGACAGGGAAATGCTGCCTGGAGGTGTTGGAAATGTGCTCCTTGCTCTGGGCTGTGTTTGTGTCTCACAGTTGTCAGGGACAGTCTCTGCCCTGTGACATGTGGGCACTGTCCCAGCTGATGACTCAGCACACCTTCCACTCAGGAGCAAGCTGGGGACAGTGCTCAGTACCTGCTGCTTCTGCTGCCTCCCCTGGGAAGGAGGTGATGGGCACGGAGTCATGGAATCAGGAATCACAGAGCTGGAAGGGACCCACAAAGATCATCAAGTCCAACTCCTGGCTCTGCACAGGCCCATCTTCCAGAGTCACATCTCATAGAAACACAGAATGGTTTGGGTTGGAAGGGACCTTAAAGCTCAGCTCATTCCAACCCCCTGCCACGGGCAGGGACACCTTCCAGCAGACCACCAGAGCCCTGGGTGATCCTTGGGATCAGACCTTGGAGAGGGCACTGGGTAGGGCATCCTGGGGCACTGCTCTTTTCAGGCTCCCTTTTCTGCTCCATTTGCAGGCTGATTTCCTTTGTTTTTCCTTTCCTCCTCTCTCCACGCTCTCCATTTACACACAACATGTGAGAGGAGCCAGTGGAGAGCAGAAGTGTGTCCATGGAATCCATGAGGGAATGGCAAAGGAAGCACTGTGGGTTGTGTGCTCAGGTGGTGCTGGTGTCCTCCTGTCCCTCAGCCAGGCCCTTCCATGACATTCAGGTGGCTCCTTGCACTGCTGTGACCACCTAACCCCCAGTTTGGTGGTGACACCTGTCCCAGGGAGTGGCAATGTCAGAATAAAGAGCCCAAGGTGTGCATTTTCCAGCCCTGCTGTGGCTGTTCTCCACCTTCCAGCCTGCCTTCCCTCCTTCCCCCCCATCCCCTGCAGAGCCCCACAACCCCCAGGGCAGGGTTTGTGCCTCTCCCACCTTCACAAAGCCCAACATGGCCCACACAAAGCCAGGAGGGTTTTGAAATCAAGGTCAGTAATTTGTGTACATCCCCTCCTGCCACCAAATTGTACCAGCAAAGGCCAAACCATCGCCGAGGGCAGCACGAGGCTGAGCCCTGGAGCTTTGGGAGCTCTCACTCAGCTCTTCCCAGGGGTGCAGGATGACTCTGCTCCCTCTCTTCTTATTTCTATCACAAGCAATGGCGAGGCAAGAGCCACCTCTGCCTACACGAGCAGCCAGAGGACCCTCAGCATCGAGTCCCAGCACCACAAGGACAGCAAACCCGTTCCAGGACAGAACCCACCACTCTCCCAGCCAGCTGCTTTTGATCCAACTTTACTTCTGGCTCAGCTGTCACAGGAGGGGGTCGGGCAGAGTCTCCCCCTCGAGTGTGGGGTTTGTGATTCTGCTGTCATGGCTCTGTGACACTGCAGGGGTTGGGGGGCTCCTGCTGTGCTCCTGCAGCCTCTGCTCTGGGGGAGCTGGTTGTCTGTTCAGACTGGGCATGGGGGAAGGGGGCGTACAAAACATCCTGGGATTTCCACAGCCCTGAGCTCCCAGACTCCTCACTCCAGCTCAGGGACTGATTTGACCTTCATGGAAACTGTCTGATTTTATACCGATATCATCAGGAGCACAGTTTGGTTTCACAGGATGAAATTCCAATTTGCTGCTGGGATGCAATGGCTCGAGCTCTTCTCCTGGTATTCCATGGCCCAGAAGTGCCAGGAGCACCTGATACATATTGGAAATCTTCTTTTTTTGTCTGCCAGCTAGAAAATTCTGGTAACAGGAGACCATTTAAGATGTTTTCTATCGTTGTGCTTCTGTGTTGAGAGCAGATACAGGAGGGATTCGCTGATATTTTCCAATCCCTGCGCTGCAAGATTCCCAGCAAATGGATTCCCTGGAGAAATCAGTGGGAAGAAATCTTGTGGCCTTCATGGGAGGACCTTGAGGGCTTTTACTGTCAGGACCTGCACTGGATGGGTTTGATGTTCCTGGGAAGGGAGGCTGTTGCTTCAGGGGGTGCTGATACCTCTGCCTTTACATCTGCAAATGCACAACAAAAGGAGAAAAGAGGGGGATTTGGGATTAGCCAAGGGGAAAGGGAAAGGATTTGAGGGGATAAGGCTGGGATGTGAACAGGGAAGGTGCTCCAAAAACCATAGATAGCAGTAGGTGTGAGGAGTCAGGCCGGGTTTGTGACATGGAGAGCCCACCTTGCTGCAAGGAGGGCATAAAGAGCCACAGATTCCAAGCTGTGACCCCACCGGTGCCTCTGGATCATCCACATTTCCCAGCCAGCCCATTCCTCTGCTGAGCCAGGTGCTCCAGGCACCCTGTGCTGGGCCAGCTCTCCCTGGGGCACCACAGAGCTCCTGGCTGGGGAATGCTGTGGGATAGAGGGATGTGCAGCCCCCCCATTGCACTGGCACAGCTCCTGCAGCCACAGATCTGAGGGGCTGCTGTGCCCAACCCGTACAGGGCCAGACCCTCTGCTCGTGCCAGCCTGGCATCCCCCCTGACTGCAATTAAACACCCAGCAATTAACTGCAGTGAGGAGCTGAACCTCTTTGCTCACAGGAGGAGTTTGATTTCCCTCACTGATACACCCAAGTGCCTGCCCTGAGCTTCCCAGCTGGAGCCTCTGCTAAATCCTGACCCCCACTGCAGGGTGATCAACAAATACCCTGTTTTTTCTTCATATGCACTTAATTAAGGCATTAGTGAAGGGAGACACTCCCTTTCCCTTCCCCATTAAAGGTCTAGCTGCTATTTTAGGGAACAGATGATATTCTGGAGACTTTATAGGAATCCCTGGGCACACAGTTTGCTTTCCTTCCCCTCCCCACAGCACATGGGAGCAGCAGGAAGGGAATGGCTCAGCCCTACATCTTCCCTGGAGTCTCCAGTGACAGCTCCTGGCAGAGGCAGGAGATCCCAGGCATGAGATGACCACTGTGGCAGCTGCCTGGGAATGTGCCCCTGCCTGGGTGCAGCTCTGGGTATGTTTGCACAGGAGCAACCAGGAGTGAGTCAGCCAAACCAGTACAACTGGTATTTGCAGGGCAGATCTCTCCTGTGCTGAGATTCCTCTGTCTGCTGTTCAAAACTGAGTTTACTTTGACAGTGAGGTTTAACACCTGAGCAAGGTGATGTGGGAGCAGCTCTGGGTGAACCTTCTTTGCCTTGACTGGGATGGGTGAGGAGCCAGGATGGCCCTTGCTGTACCCTCTGTGCCAAATTGGGACCAGCTGCTCTGGGGGTTTTGCATGAGTGATCTACAGAGTGTGGTTTAAACGAGCCAGGAAGGGGCTGGGGAAGACTGGGAAGCAAGGCCAGGGATCTCTTGCTGCCTGTCGGGGTGTGGAGATATATTTTGGTATTTAGCAGGGTGCATGAAACGACAAAGACTGTCCCAGGGACACATAGCCCTGGAGGAGCAGGTGCCATCCTCTTGCCCCTCTGGTTCCCCTCCCTCCCCCCCGAGTGTGTTTGTCCCCCTTCCAAAGGCTGTTATTTGCTCATGCCCTCTGCCAAGGGGCCGGGATGGAACCAGGACGTTTAACAACAAAACCCAGCCAGGAAAGACAAAGCAGGGAAGGAAAGAAACTTTTGTAGCTTCCACCTGTTCCTCCTCAGCTCAAGCGCCGGGCGCTGAGGAAGACTCTGGTCACCGGAGCACACGGAGGGAGGGGACAGGGAGGTGCGGGGGTGCCCTGGGAGCCCCGGGGAGCCCTGGCCCCTCTATCCCGGGTGTGTGGATGTCCCTCTCCCCCCGGGGTCCGGACTCACTCTGTCGGTGGCCGCGGGGCTCTGCCGGTGCCGGGCAGGGCGGTGGCTCCCGGTGCTCCCGGCTCCACAGGGTCCTCATCTTCCTGGCCACATAGCGGCAGGCTGGGGGGAAAGGGGAGACCCCTGCTCACTGCAGGAACCTGAAACAACCCCAAAACGCCCTCCCCAGCGAGCCCAGAGCGGGACCTCTCGCTGAGCTGGAGGTCCACATAGAAGGGGATCGTGGCGGGGCTTGCGGGACCCGCGGCAGGTTATGGCCAAAAGCAGCAGAGGGAATGGAGGGACTGGGTTTGACAGGCTAAAAGGGAGTTGTTAGTGTGTCTGGAGCCCTGGCTGTGTTTCCAGCTACTCCAGCCTTTCTCCCCCCACGAGCCAAAGCCATAAAACACGCGGAGTGTTTACCCTGCGGGAACCCCTCTGAGCTCCCTCGCCTCAAACCAGAGGTTTCCTTACCGTCGATAATTACTCAAACCATTTTTGTCGCGGGCTCGGCAAATCCGTCCTTCCCAGCCGGCCTGGCTCTGCCTCCCCCTCCTCTCGCAGCAGCTCTGCAGTGTTGACTCACCAAGCCCGGCTCCCTCCTTCCCTCCCTCCCTCCTTCCCACGGGGATGCTGCTCCCGGAACGCCCGGTCACGCGCGGGGCGGTGGCTCAGCCCGGCGCTGCCCCCGGGATCCCTGCCCAGGAATGCGATCCCTGCTCCTCCCGGATGGGAGAAAGTGCTCTGAGTGTTGGCTCCGGGGTTTGAGCCGGCCGCGGGGGAGAGGGAAAGGAAAGGAAAGGGAAAAGTGGCCTGGCCGTGGCTGGAGGAGCTGCTGGTGGTGCCTTGTGGCTGCTGGAGGACCTGGGTTTGAGACGTGGGAGCTCATCAGCTGAGCTGGGTGGGATCACTGCGGTGGGCACTGTGCTTGTGCAAGGCAGGGGAGAAGAGTGGGATGTTTCTTCTTTTCTGCTGTCGTCTGGGTGCTGCAGGGACATGGATATCTTAGAATCACGGGATAGTTTGGGTTGGAAGGGACCTTAAAGATCATCTAGTTCCGAAGCCGTGCTGTGGGCAAGGATACCCCACACAATCCTTCCATTCCCCATCCAGACCTTTGCACCTTTTTACACCCTGTCCCAGTGACTGAGGGGGGAGGAAAGGGTGACATCTCCAGCAGAAAAGATGCAGGCAGAGGCTTTGCTTTCTCCAGGATCCTTTGGGATCCCACCTTCAGAGCACTGATGGATTTTAGTCCTCAGTGCAACCAGTTACTGAAGCAATGCAGGTTTTGTACATTTTCCAGACCTTGCTGCTGTTTGTACTTGTCTGTGCTCCTTAATCTCAGCCAGGTGAGCTCTGAAAGCTTCTGCTTTGCCTTTTGACCAGGGCAATGTGTTTCCCATCTCCAAACCGAGCACTCGCTGATCCAGGCAGGTCAGACTTTGTTTTCCATGGCCTTGCCTTGGGATTGTGTGAGGTTGGTCAGAGATGTGGCTGATGGAGGGCAGGGATAGTCTCTGCCAGGGCTGCACAGCCCAGGCTGCTGCAGCACAGTCTGTGAGATCAGTGTGTGAGAGAGATGAGCTGATGTCTCACCACCCACTCTGTCTTGGTCCTCCATGGTGGAAGGTCTGAGTAAGCCCTGATGGGCTGAAAACTGTAAAATACAGCATAGAAACCTTCAGCTCAGCTGGTGGCCTGTGGTGCTGCTCTGTGGTGCCAGTGACAGGCAAAAGCTTGAGTGGCCATGAAGAGCAGCCTCTGCCTAAACCATTGATGACTCCCTGTCACACCATCAGATCACAGAAGGGCTCAGGTGGAAGGGACCACAGAGGGTCATCTGGTGCCACCTCCCTGCTCCAGCAGGGCCATCCCAGAGCACATGGCACAGGATTGTGTCCAGATGGGTCTGGGATATCTCCAGTGAGGGAGACCACCCCCTCTCTGGTCTCTGTTCAGCCACTACACAGCAAAGAAGTTCTTCCTCATGTCCAGGTGGAACTTCCTGGGCATCAGTTCCTGCCCATTCCTCCTGTGCCATTGCTGGCCCCCCCGAGCAGAGCCTGGTCCATCCTCTGCCCCCTCCCTGCAGACCTTGCCAGATATTGAGGAGGTCCCTTCTCAGTGTCTTTTCTTGAGGCTGAACAGCCCCAGCTCCCTCAGCCTTTCCTGGTCAGGGAGATGCTCCATCCCTTCAGCATCTTTGTAGCCTCTGTTGGACCCACTCCAGGAGCTCCACATCTCTCTTGAGGAGCCCAGAACTGGACACAGCACTCCAGATGTGGCCTCCATTGAAGCCTGCAGGAGCTTGTGATGCAAGATCTGTAGGTGTTAAAAAAAAATAATCAAGAGAAAACCCCCAATCCCTGAGGAACACCCTCCAGACCTCCCTCCTGAACCTCTCAACCTCCAACCCCCTCTGGAACGGGAAGGAACAATCCTTCCCATTCTCAGATGAGCTCCCCAGGATGAGGGGAATGACTGTACCTTGTACTGAAGCACAGAGTGAAGGTGGCTGGAGGAGCGAACTGCTCTTCTGAGGCTTTGCTGCTGGCAATTCGGCTCCCCCCGACTCCACACATGGCCCTTGGGTGTTCCCCTCTGCCAAATGTCGCTGTGGAGCTGCTGCCTTGGGTGTGCAGGCACATCCCTCTAGATGGTGCTAAGATAAAGAGAAAAGATGGGTGGTGAGAGGCCTGGGAAGAGGGATGTCCTCCTGGGCGTGGGCTCTGCTCATCTGGCCCTGCCAGAGGTCTCCTGGGTGAGGAGAACACCTCCCTGTCCTCTTGCTCCCAGCGAGGCTCCCTTGCCCTCCTCCAGGTGCTCTCCTGTGGTGCTCATCGTGTCCATTGGCAGCAAACACATCCCAGACCCTTCTCTCACTTCTTGTTTCCCTTGCTCATGTTCAAGACTCCACAAATTCATCATGATTTTAATCAGTGCATCTTCTCCCACCCGTGCACGGGATCAAACAAGTTGTACTTTTAATGGCAAAAATCCATCTTGGCTGGTTTTTTCCACTTCAACCCGTTTTACTGAGCAGCACAGCTAAGACTCATCAGCTGAGTCCTCTTCTATCTCATGCACCATTAAGCAGAATCTTAACCAAATTCAAGCATGGATAATGTTTGATTTATTGATGTGGGCAATCAAAAGAGAATTCAGCCTGGCTGCCAGAGAACAGCAAGGATTAGTGTGAAGGGAAGTCATTTAGGTCCACAGCTGAACAGATTTTACTGTGGAGTCCCAGATGGGCAGTAAATGAGCTGTTGAAAGAGAGATGTTAGAAGAGACTTTTAAAAAAGAATAGCCATGTTCAGGTCTGGTTTTTTTTTTCCCACTAAGTGTAAATAGGGTGAAGAACAACTCTGTGAACCTCAATAGCACTGATGAGGTGAGCTGAGCTCCTCTCCCCGTGCCTTCTGCAGAGGGAGAGGATGTTCCTACACTCTGAAGGTACCAGGGCACAACCAGGCAGTTCCTTGGCATGGACAGGCTTAGCTTGATTGGGATTGAGGAATCTTCAGCTCCCACCCAGGAATGTGACCACAGAGCAGCCTCACAGGGGGGTTTTGGTGCTGGTCCTGTGCACTCAGCTCTGACAGCTGCCCCTCTGTCACCACTTCCCTCAGTCACTGAGAGAGCCTGTTACATGTTTTACTTGCTCCCCAATCTAGATTTGTTGGCCTGAGTGTTGTATGTGGTTTCAACTGATACAGGAGGACTGCTTTTGCCAAGTTTTCTTTCCAAGAATGGCTCAGCTCCATTTGTGATGAGCCCATAAACTGGATTAAGGGCTCAGAGACAGATTTTCTAGTATTTGAAACCCATAATCTGGGCTGGGTTTTCAGCACAGCTCAGTGCCCTTGTAAGCAGCAAATTATGGTCGTTAAGTGCTCAGCACTTTGTGGTTTGTAGTAGGCTGCTCGAGGCCATGGTTTCTGTGAAGCAGCACCCAGAGCTCTGGGATCTTGGGAAAAGCAGGGCAGTGTTCCCAGTGCTGATGTGAGAACTGAGCTTTTCTGACAATGAGACTCCCCAGCCCCTTGATTTTCCTTTCCAAGAAGCGCAAAGAGCTCTAAAGAATGAGTCATCAAGTCAGTCCATGCTCTGCAGACAACCTGCCACCCATTCAGGCTCTGATATTGCCCATGACAGAACATCACCTGAAGCTCAGGAGGGACCCCATCTCCAGCCAGCAGGCTGATGCCATTTCAGAGCATCTCTGCTGTGGCCACCTCTGAGACCTGTGGGGAGTCTGCAGAGAGCCCTCAGTTAAACCAGGGCTGTTCCAGGGAGTGATGTGGCCACAGCTCAGTCAGACTCACAGACAGGTTTGGGTTGGAAGGGACCTTAAAGATCATCTCATTCCACCCCTGCCATGGGCAGGGACACCTTCCGCCAGCCCAGGTTGCTCCAAGCCCCGTCCAACCTGGCCTTGGACACTTCCAGGGATGGGGCAGCCACAGCTTCTCTGGGCAACCTGTGCCAGGGCCTCCCCACCCTCACAGGGAACAATTCCTTCCCAATATCCCATCTAACTGTGCCCTCTTTCAGTTAGAAACAATCTCCCTCTTATCCTGTCACTCCATGCCCTTGTCCAAAGTCTCTCTCCAGCTCTCCCAGAGCCCCTTCAGGGAAATGCCCACAATTTGCCCAAGTGTGTTGTGGATTTTCCCTCCCAGCCCTTCTCCCAGTGCTTCAGCTCAGCTCCATGGTGGCACCTTCCTTTGAACACCAGTTTGCTCAGGAGGACATAACCTGGGGGAGATGGGTTTGGGGAGATGGGGGTGAGGATCTGGTCCAGTTCAGAAGAAAGGACAGGTGACATTTATCATCCAGGGGACTGCAGACCAGCTCAGGAGCAGCTCAGAGGGCTCTGTAAACACGGTGCTGCTGCTGTTGACTTCTGTGCTGAAAATAACCATGGATGAACTGATACCCTGTGCTGGAAAACCTCACTGGCATCAGGAGGAGTCAAGGAATAAGCAAAGCATCAACAAGTCCACACAGGGCTTCCTGCAGAGGTCTTGGGATGGAGGGGTCTCAGAATCACAGAACCTGCTGAGCTGGAAGGGATCCACAAGGATCGAGTCCAACTCTGCCCTGCACAGGACCATCCCCAACACTCACACCACGTCCCAGTGCCCAGGAGGCTCTTGAGATGGTGATTATAGATAACAGAAACACGGAAAAGGATTTTTTTTTGGAGCCGAAAAATGGCATCGTTTTTTTTTCCAGATGCTTCGTTCTTGGCACGGATGGTGGGGAATTTCGGTTGATTCAAACATTCCTCAGGTGGTTGTGGCTCTTGGTGACCTCTTTGCTGTGGCACTGGTGCTCATTTCTGCTGCTGGGCCCGTGCCACCAGCCCAGCCCAGCTCTTCCTCTCCCACCTGGATCCAGTCGTGGCAAACAGAACATTCCTGAGTAATTGGTCCTGATGTTCACAAGTCTGAGGAGAGGTGAAGGTGGCTGCAACGCAAAACCAGCCCAAAATCCTCTGCCTGTGCCTTTGGCAAGGTGACAGCCCTGCTGAAAGGAAACAGAGACACCAGCCCAACTCAGAAATAAATAACCATGACACGGAAAGTGCCCAGCCCAGGGAGAGATCCAGGAGGATGGGGGGGCTTGTAAGAGCCCCAGGGCGAGCCAGCAGATTGGTTTGTGCCCCGTGGAGCTCAGGCAGGTGTTGGCAGCGATGCCAGCCCGGCTTGGCACATCCCCAGACCCTCTGAGCCGAGACTGGCAAGGCGAGAGATCCCTCAGGACACTTTCCACTGCCTGCTGGTTGCTCATCATTCCCATGGCACGGGAGCCATGGCCTGGCCCGCTCTCTCTGTGCTTGTCATTCTTGGCAGGGCACTTCTGCAATTACTGGCACCCTCTGGAGGAGCAGCAGTTTGGGATGATCTGCCCCCAAAGCACAGGATAAAGATCCTGGTCCCCTGCAGCTTCTCTGGAGGCACATAAATGAGTGACTGAGCAACTCAGAGCTTCAAGGACTTGTGTTTTTGATGCCATGCAGGGCGGCCTGAGAGCCCCAGCCAAAGCAGGCACACGTGGAGAACTCAGAGCCCTGAGGAATTTGGATATTTTGGCCTCTTCCTTATCCCCACGGCCAGATACCCGTCAGGAAGGCTGCTGGGCGACCCAATTTGCTCTTGAGAAATGCTTTTTGCTTGTCTCTTGCCTCCTCAGAGGGCTCATGGACAGACTGTTCAGCCTTTTGTTGTTCCTGCCCATCCCCTGGCCCTGCTTCCCTCTGCCTTTCTGGGTGACCTGCTTGTCTCTCCCCTTCCTCTGGCCTCTGTCTGTCTGCAAGGAGATTTTGGGGGGGCTCTTACCACTTCAGAGTCTTTCACCCATCAAATGCAGAGTATTTGATATATTTAATATAGTATATTTAATATCAAATGCAGAGTATTTGATATTAAAAAAATGTGGAGCTTTTTAAAATATATATATATGTAGGTATTGATACCTTTGAACCTTTGAATTATTTGATACCTTTTGGATTTTTAGTTTGTTGGAGATTTTAGAAGTAGCTGTGTAGTAAATGTAGATTTTAATATAGTTGTATTATTTGTCACATTTAAGTCTGTATATATGTATACAGACTTCATTTTTATATATTCCTGCCTCATTGCTGGGCAGCTGGAGAGACTTAAGCATGTTTTTTTCCTCTGAAGACTGAAACAAGAAGAGTATCTAATAGTGCACCTTTCCCTGTGGCTCTCAGTGTTTCCTTTTCTTAGTGTCAATTAATTCAGAAAACCCTTTTTTTGGTGTCTCTCTTAACCCTTTCCATCTACATCTCAGTTTATCAGCATTAGAGTTTATCACTAAATCCTTGTGTCTCTCTCTGATGGTATTTACCCTTATATTCTCATTTCTAGGTGTTGCATTACTGACTCTGATTTTCTGAAAGGCTTCTTTTGCAACTACTCTGGTTCTTCATAACACTCTCTATTTTTCTGAATGGGGAGGGTTTGCTCTTTTGCTTTTATTTTCTTTTATGAGCTGCCCACTCTTCTGCTTCTCTCTACTTTCTGGTTTCAGGTTCTCAGTCAGTTCACCCTGTGAACAAAAACTAAAACTGACTGTTCACATGATCTGAGACAATTCAGAAGCCCGAATGTGCCTCCTCTCTAAAAGTTGTTGTTGTGTTTTTCACACCAGTGCAACCACACCAGTACAAACCAGTCCCCAGGTGGATTTAGTGGGATGTGGGAGAGCGAGGGAGCTGTTTGTCCATCCCTGGGTGGGCTGGCACTGCCTGGAGCACGACACAGTGGGATGCAGGTGCTCTTCCTCCCTCCCTGCAGCATCCAGGTTCAGACTGAAAGAGGGGAAATTCAGGTTGGATATATGGAAAAAATCCCTCCTTGAGAGGGTGGGGAGGCCCTGGCACAGATTGCCCAGAGTTGTGGCTGCCCCTGGATCCCTGGAAGTGTCCAAGGCCAGGTTGGACCAACCTGGGATAGAGGAAAGTGTCCCTGCCCATGGCAGGGGGGAAGAACAAGATGATTTTTAAGGACCCTTCCAACCCAAATCACTCTATGATTTGATGATTTCAGGTTCACCTTTCCCCAAGAATGAGAGCTCCTGACTTCAAGGGATGAACTATTTTTAGCTGAAGCCAAAAGTAGAATCAGGATCCTTAAATATTGAAGCAAAAAGTGTTTCTCCTTGGATATTTCCACCGTGTTTGCAGTGGGTCTTGTGCAGTGCAGTTTTTTGTTGCAATGGAATCGTATCATCAGTGAAATGCTACAGGGTGGCCAAATCAACAAATATTCTGACTTCTGGGGGTTTTTGTGAGCCCAGACTAATGTCTAATGGTAAACCACACACTGTAAAGCTTCCAGTAATGAAGGAGAGCCCACAGCAGCAGTTTGGAAAGGGAAGTGCCTTGACTGACAGCACCCTGTCTTGTCACGTGGTTGGACCACAAATGTCTTAAATTTTCAGACTTAAACGAAGATAAAGCTGCATCCAGAGCCACCAGTGAGAGCAGGAAGGAATGGTTTCCCTCTTCCTCTGAGCAGGGTTTTTTCTTCCCTGGGTTTTTTGCCACCCATGGCAATGCTCTCTGGTGCTTGGGGCCCAGGTGAGACAGGAGATGAGGATCCTCTGGGCTGCAAATAGGAAATCCCAGGATGTTCTTGCCAAGGCAAGAAATTCCCTCTGGGTTGGGCTTTCCTGTTCAATTAGGCAGTTATTATTGACATGAAATGGTATTGAATTCCTCCTTCTCCCATGAATGAAACCATTGTTGGAGGTATTTGGGACAGGGTTGGTCAGGGACTGGGGAAAGTTTGAGTGGTGGAAAGGGATGAGCTGTGCCTGGCACAGGGAGCCACAGGGACATCAGTGCCAAAGCATTTATTGGGAGCAGGATGGACCATGTTTGTGCTTGGCTGTTGGCTCAGTTGCTGCTTTTAGTCCAGGAAAAAAAAGGCCTCTCTCTTCCTATTAACAAGGAACATTGCCCCGTGTACCTGGGCAGAGCACCAGGATTGATGCATCAGCTCCAGGGTGTGTTTTGCTTAAAGCTCTTTCTCGTGGTGGGAGAACACTAGAAAGCCTCAAAAATAATTTCTTGGAGAAGAAAATAACTCACTAAAATTCATCCCCATGGGGAGTTTTCCCCTAGGAGAAGCTGAGGTGAAAAATTGAGGGCGAAGTCAAAGACCACAGAGGTTTTTGGTGGTTTCCGAGCAGATTTTTGTCCAGTGCCTTGAAAGGGGATGGAGGAAAAGCTTGGTCCCTAGCCAGGGTACTGACTTAAACCCCTGTTAGTGACAGAAATAAATGTGATTGACTTTGAGGGAACTACATCAGCTTGCAAACACTGCTGCCATGGTCTGTCAGCAAATTAAATCAGAAGGGTTGCTGCAAACTTAGGCAGGGCTGAGGTTTTTAGGGCAGACCAGGGATTTAGCTGTTAATATTAATGGAACATTTAAAGAGAAATCTCTCTGGGCTGCTTTACAAATCAGCCCAGGGTGGCTGCAGGCCAGGCTGTTGGCTGCACACACCTGAGGGGACTTTCCTCCTGGTGGTTTTGAGTCTCTGGTATCAGCTGCCCTGAGTTTAATATGGTTAGCCTGGATTTACAGCATTGTAAGTGGGGCTGAAATCAAGTTTTCTGTGCTTATTAGAGGGTGAAATTGAAGTCTTTGCAGCCAAAGCTTCTGCAATACCGAAATCCCAGAGAGGGGCTTGAGAACCACTGAACAGATTTCCAGTGGGACTCGAGTCGTGGGTTGTGAAGCTTTGAAAATCCCAAACAAAGGCCTGGCCAAGCCCTCCAAGGCAAACTGCTTTCATCAGCCTCAGCACAGGCATGTTAAGTTGATTAAACCACTTTCTAAATTAGTTTGGCTCAATCAGCACCCCATTGAGCAGGGAGATGTGGCACCAGGACGGTGCACAGGGGGTGGAATGGGATGATCTTTAAGGTGCCTTCCAACCCAAACTGTCCTGTGGCTCTTTGAGCAGAGCAGTGGGGCAGAAGCTGCTCCCATCCTGCTGCATGACCAGTATGTGGCACCCCAGAGGGCCCAGGAGCCCCCTGAGCCCCACAGTTCCCATCACAGAGCCCGAAGCCAGGGGGCTGACTGCAGGAAAGCTGCTTCCCATCAGAGGTTCTGCCCGACTGGGAGGGGGAAATGATGCAAATTCCCCACAAAGGTCACAACTCGGAGGTTTTGCAGAGATTTCAGGTAGATCCCAGATAAGCAGCAGTGATGTGGACTCCCCATCCCTGGAAGTGTCCAAGGCCAGGTTGGATGGGGCTTGGAGCAACCTGGGCTGGTGGAAGGTGTCCCTGCCCATGGCAGGGGGTGGGATGAGATGAGCTTTAAGATCCTTCTCAACCCAAAGCATTCTGTAATTCTGTGATGCTGAGTGTGACCATGGAGATGGAACCTGCTCCCCTGCTCTGTGCAGTCACTCAGCCCTGTGGAGGTGCTTCTGGTGGAGGTGATGGTGGGTCTGGCCAAAGGGATGGTCAAAATGCCTCGAGTTGTTCGGCCCAGCTGAAGTTTTGTGGTGTGAGCTCGACCACAGCTCCAGAGAAAACAGGAAAAGCTGGGCTGGGCAAGAGTCATGCTCTGTTTACCTGAGCCAGGGCAGGAAACTGGGATTAAGTGAGATCTCAAGACTTGCATCCTGTCACGAGTGCAGGGAACACAAAGCTGCTGCTGCTGTGGATCAGGGACAGCAGCTTTGAGTCAGAGCTGCTGCTTGGGCCAGCCCAGTCTGCTGTCCCTGTGCATGGCAGGAACAGCCCCCTTGGAGGCAGCAGCAGCTGGTGGTGTCTGTCTGTCCTACCTCTGCAGCAACTTCTGGGCTGGGCTGATGGAGCCAGGAGCTTCTGCCTGATGCTGAGATCTGTCCCCGTGTCCCTGAGTTGGCAGGCAAAATGGATTAACTAATGAGAAATCAAGAGGAGATTCCCACACCGGATTCTGTCTCTGTATCCAGAAAAACAGTCTAAAACTCACCACTGGTGTTAATTGTGCAAGAGGAGTGAAAATGCTGAAATGTGTGTTCTGAGATGTGTCTGTGCTGTCCTGCTGGAGGCTGGGCTGCCCTTGGTGTGTCCCAGCCCCTCTTTCACCACAGGAATACTCCTGCTCTTCCAGTCTCCCTGGCACTGTTCCATGCAGCTTCTCCTCTCTGTTGTCTGATGGCCATATCAAAGAGAGTTTCTCCAGAAACAGCTTTCCCAGGTTGGAGTGAGGGAACTCAGGGATAAGATGCTCAGAAGTCACTCCTGCAAGGGGCAGTTGATGTCTCCTGGGGTACAGAAGTGCCCAGGGGCCTCTGCCCTGGGCACGATCTGGTGATGCACAGGCTGGTGCAGGACCTGCTCTGCAGGGAAACTGGGGCCATCCTGCCATCCCTGCTCAGCAATTCCACATGGAGCAGCATCCCACAGGGCCAACCCTCCCTGGAAATCCTCAGCCTTCTCCCAGCCAGACCTGGGGGACGTGGCAGATCCCGTGGGAAGTTTCCCAAGCAGGCCCAACAGTCGGGTGCCCGGGGTAGGGCAGCAGGTCCCAGCTCTGCTCCTGCCTCTGCTCTTCCACGAGCAGCTTTGTTTTTCCATTTCTTGATCAGCCAAGGCATTTTTCTGGGCAGGGACCACACTTTGTGTGGTTGGGTGATGGGATAAATCCCAGAGCACGGGCACATGGCACTGCCCCGTGGCACAGACTCCATGGTGGGAAGCCAAGCACAGGGTTTGGGGGTCCTGGGGTGCTGCTGCTCCTCCCTGCACAGCCCTGCAACCCTCTCCATGCCTGGATCCTTGCCAGAGACAAGGAATAGGGCAGGATTTGTGTGGGAGAGGGGAAGAGGGCTCAGCTGGGAGTTAAATGGCTGAGCTGGCTTGGGCTGTTACCTCTCTCAAAAGAGAGGTCTCAAAAGTTATTAACTTCATTTTTTTTACCTGCCTAGTAAAGATGCATTGACTCCTGGAAAACGTTATTTCTTCCTCAGCATAAATCTAAATAAAAAAATCCTTAAAAAGGCAATTAATCATCTCCTTCCTGACTTTGGATTATTAAATACACACCTATTAAGAATTATGGTCCCATCTGCTGGCACTGTATGTTCAAACCCATTACTGTAAGTGGCTCATAGAAATAACCCCAACCAGCTCATATTTCCCCTTGTCCACCTTACACTGCTGTTCTTGTTCTTCTTTTGTGAGAACCAGCCCCCCCCAAAAAAAATAAATTGAGAAATGGGATAAAAAAATGACAAAATACCAAGGAGATTAAATGGTGCTCTGATGAATTTTTGCCAGCACTGTATTTTCCTGGAGAATGGTTTAGAATTCATTTCCTCTGATAGGCTGGTAGATAGAGGGCTTTTATAAATTAGCATTCGTCCATATTTCTGGTGGTAAAAGCTCTGTCCCTGATCCATGCCAGCAGCTCTGAGGTGTCACATCCATTGGCAGTGGAGCATTAGCACTGAAAATCTGGATTATAAATTACTGGGGTGAAAAGCTGCTTCAACGTGTTTGGGAGGCAGAGAAAACCCGGCTGTGGTTTCCCTCTGCACATCTGATGGTGGGGAGAGAAGGTGTTGGGATGAAAACCTGAGGTAGAAGTCGTAGCAGCGAGGTCTTTGGTGGTTTCTTAGGTCCAGTGGCTTGAAAGGAGATGGAGGAAAAGCTTGGTTGGGATGATCTGGGCTCCTTCCAGGCATTATCCCAGGTTTTCACCGTGACTGGGAGCTGTTCTCAAAACCCTCCCCATGTTTTAGGGCTCTGTATCCTCCCATAAAGTACTTAAGGCAGTGACCCCCCTTTTTAACTGCTTTTAACTACTTGCCCAAAGCTAATTGTGCTGGGCTGGGAGGTGCCAGTTCCAAGAAGGATCAGGGAAAGGCTGGTCCTTGGGAAGCTCATCTAATTTGTCCAGAAGGAGTAAAACCAACCCAGCAATGGACACTGTTCCTCCTCCAGGGAGCAGAGCCCCTTCCAACCCCCACAACTCTGAAACCTGGCACAGCAAGAGGAGCTGAGCTGCTGGACCCAAACCCACCCCAAAGCCCATTTTTGGGGCAGGGGGAGCTCTGGGGAAGGACCATGGAGGGCTGGTGGAAGGACCATGGCACAGACGTGTTGGCAGCTGCTGGTGGGACGTGTGTGGTGTGGGGGTTTTTCTGTGCTGGGCTCCAGAAAGCAGCTGTTTTGGAGGATGTTTTTGGCTGCATGTGTCCCTGTGGAGAATTTTCCTTGTTTTCCAGCTGGCAGCATCTTTGTTTACTCTGATTTGGAAACGGGAAACAAATGGTCACTTGTGGAAACAGCCAGAGCTTTTGGGAAGCTGGTTAAATTTGGTGATTCTCTTGTAGCCATTGGCCCCAACTTATATATATATATATATGTATCTATTATATAATGTATGATATGAGGAAAGGCTGGGAGAGCTGGGGGGGTTCACCTGGAGAAGAGAAGGATCCAGGGAGACCTGAGAGCTCCTTCCAGGGCCTAAAGGGGCTCCAGAAGAGCTGGAGAGGGACTTGGGACAAGGGATGGAGGGACAGGACACAGGGAATGGCTTCCCACTGCCAGAGGGCAGAGTTAGATGGGATATTGGGAAGGAATTGTTCCCTGTGAGGGTGGGGAGGCCCTGGCACAGGTTGCCCAGAGAAGTTGTGGCTGCCCCTGGATCCCTGAAGTGTCCAAGGCCAGGCTGGACAAGGCTTGAAGCAACCTGGGCTGGTGGAAGGTGTCCCTGCCCATGGCAGGTGGTGGAATGAGATGACCTTTAAGGTCCCTTCCCACCCAAACCATTCTGGGGCTATATTTATACATAATTATATTTTTATATAATATATCAACTATTCTATATTTTCTTCCCCATGCTTGGCACTTGCCTTTGGGTTTTATTTCCTCCACCATCCTTTCCTCTGTGTATCTCTGGCCGGGAAAGACACCAAGTTTTAGCACCCAGAGGTTCCCATTCCCTCTTGTTGGGATAACTGGGAACCAAAGAATCTTGCAGAAGCTGCTCTTCCCAAAGAGGCTGCCAAGCCACGTGGGGGATGAGTTTCCAAGCCTCTTTTTGTCCTGGATAAGACATTTTTTCCTTATAAACAGGTGACCTCATCCCAGTGTTGCTTATGTTGAGCAGAGCCAGGGGGCAGAGCAGGAGGTCACATTCCCAGTGACGTTCAGGTCCTTCCTCCCTTGTCCTGGTGCCAAGAGCGAGGGCTGGAGGCAGAGCTGGGCCCAGGCTTGGCTTTGCAGCCTGCTGGATTGATTTCTATTTATATCCCACGTCCAGCACCGGGCCAGCATGAAAATTTAGCTGCTTTGAATAAAACAAGAGGCTCAAAACCAGCCTGGCTTCCCGGATCTGAGCTCAGCCCTCTGAGCTCCTTCAAAAGCTTTACATTCCCAGAGAAGGGGCTGTTCCAACAGCCCCTTCCACCTGGCAGTCTGGGAAATGAGGTTTATTTATGGAGTTGAAAAGCAAACAAGATGAGTTTCCTACAGCTCTTGTGCTTTAGTGGGAATTCCCAGTTTAATGATGGGGAGAGGGATGGAGGCAAAACAAGTGCTGTGGGAGCAGTGCCATGGAAAGGGCCCTGGGGGTCCTGGCTGATGGCAGGTTGGACAGGAGTCAGCAGTGCCCTGGCAGCCAGGAGGGCCAACCATGTCCTGGGGGGCACCAGGCCCAGCATCATCAGCTGCTCAAAGGAGGGGGTTGTCCTGCTCTGCTCTGGGCTGGAGCAGCCTCACCTCCAGTCCTGGGGGCAGTTTTGGGGGCCACAATGTTAGAAGGATCTGAAGTTGTTAGAGAACATCCAAAGGAGGCCACAGAGATGATGAAGGGACTGGAGAGGCCATATGAGGAGTGGCTGAGGTCACTTGGCTTGTTCAGCTGGTGGAGGTGGAAGTCAGACCTCACTGGGGTCTGCAGCTCCTCCTGAGGGGCAGCTCCAATCTCTGCTCCCTCTGAGCAGGGACAGGATCCAGAGAACAGCTGGAGCTGTGTCAGGGCAGGGTCAGGTTGGATCTCAGGAAAAGGTTCTTCCCCCAGAGGGTGGTTGGCACTGCCCAGGCTCCCCAGGGCAGTGGGCACAGCCCCAAGGCTGCCAGAGCTCCAGGAGGGTTTGGACAAGGCTCTGAGGGCCAGGGTGGGATTGTTGGGGTGTCTGTGCAGGGCCAGGAATTGGACTGGATGATCCTGGTGGGTCCCTTCCAAATCAGGATATTCCATGATCAGTTCTCTGTCAGGAGGCTGCATCACAGATGAGGTGCCTGTATCTCAGTGCACCGAGGGCAAAGCCAGCCTTTTGAACATTCTTTTTCTCAGGCCTGAGGGACTTTTGGAAAAGAAATGTGCCTCCAGGAACAGGGATGATGCTTCACTGGGGGCAATGCTCAGGGGTGCTCTCAGTGACTCATGAACGTGGTTTGAAGGAGCTGCTGTGCAGAGTCATTGCTAGAACAGACCAGTCACACATGTGGTGGCAGATGATGCACGTGGGACTTCCAGTGTGTGCTGGGTTTATCTGTGTTCCAGCTCCTTAGGAAACGGGTAGGAGTCTTAGGAAATCTGTAGGAAATGGGTGCCAAAGCCCTCCCTGTGTGTGTAGCCCATGAGGGGTCTGTGATGGCCTTATCCTGGTGCCTGGAGCACTGCTGGCACAGCCATGCCTGGGGGGTCACACGGGTCAGGAGGGCTCAGGTGACAATAAGGCTGCACCACCAGGAAGCTGGAGAAGGGAAAAGCCTTCATCTGTGCAGGTCTATAGTGCTTGTCCAGAGGAACTGGGTCTGCAGAGGGTCATAGAATTGTCATACAGACATGGAATGGTTTGGGTTGGGAAGGGACCTTAAAGCTCATCTCATTCCACCCCCTGCCATGGGCAGGGACACCTTCCACCAGCCCAGGTTGCTTCAAGCCTTGTCCAAGCTGACCTTGGACACTTCCAGGGATGGGGCAGCCACAGCTTCTCTGGGCAACCTGGGCCAGGGCCTCCCCACCCTCCCAGGGAAGAATTCCTTCCCAATATCCCATCTATCCCTGCCCTCTCTGTGTGAAGCCATTCCCCCTTATCCTGTCACTCCAGGCCCTTGTAAACCATCTCTCTGCATCTTTCTTTGGGGTTTAGAGGAGCTGGGTGAGTCCCCAGTGCCCTGTCAGCAACGAGAGGTCCCTGCCCCATGAGGAGCCATCACAGGGGAATCACCAAAGGGAGAAAAACACACCATCTCCTCCTCAGCTGAGGGCAAAGTGAGGGGATCAGGAGTGAGATGTGGTTTGTGCTCACAGGTGATGACAGCAGGAGCTCAGGCCAGGCCCACAGTGAGGAGTATTTTAGACCACTTTTTGGTGGTCTAAAACTCCAGAAACCAACAAGTTTCTGGGTGTTAAAGTGCTTCCCAAATGATATGGAAGTATTTGGGGATGGAGAGAAGCCCAAAAAGGAAAGGCGGACATGAGGTTTCTCACAACTTACAACAGATGCAGAACAATAAATGCCTTTATTGGATGAACAAAACTTTTGGGGGGGGGGGGTTATCATGGAATTATCCCATATTTTTACCAGCTAAGAGTTAAAATCTGGGTTAAGAATTCTCCCCAGGTTCATACTGGATGAACAAGCTTGCACATCATCATGTTAGACAAGTCACATTCACACCTATAGCTAATTATACCAACAGGAGAGCTCTTTAGGAACATGATTAGCATAACTGATCTGCTGATGAATAGAGTTGCCACTCTTCAGGTGTCAAAGCCCCCAGGTGTGATTTATGTCTCCCAGTTGAGATTGCTGATTGTTGTGTACCAACCTTTCAGTTGTCTCATGTGCAGATGTTCAGACACCTCTGGCTTGTGTCAAAGCAGTGATCAGAGAACCCGAGCCAGCACTCCCAGCCAAACAAAAAGATGTATCAACTCTCTTGGGGTGGTTCCAAAGCTCGGCAAAATGAGGGAAAATCTTGTGGGTGATGAGCTAAACTGACAGGATGATCCTGCTCAGCCCTTTCTGCTTGCAGAACTGCCTTACTGGGTGTGAAAGAGGGAAGAGAGCCCCAGGTTTCTGTGGCTGCTGCAGGGTTTGAGGGGGCAGAGTTGGTGCAGGTCCTTCCTTGGGCTACAAGAGATGTTGGGAAGGTCAAGGTTCAAGCAGATTTGATCTGTTTGGTGTGAGCTGATGGGATGTGATTGATATTTGTGACAGATGGGGGTGACTTGGACGAGAGATGGAGCTGAAATACAGATTGGGAAATAGGTATTTGCCCCCAGGTGTGGGGCAAGAGCCTCCTCCAGGCACCACTGTGTAGGCAGGGGAGAGGGGAGGGCTGATGGAGAGGGGTCTGCAGAGCTCTTCAGGGTCTGTGATCCCCCAGAGGTGCTGCTTTGGGGGACAGGATGCCTCTGTTGGGCTCAGTGCTGAACTCAGACAATTCCTTTAAAAGTGGAGTGAAAAGGAAATTATGGGATGCAGAGCTGGCTCAAGGGCAGCATGAATTAATGATGGGTTTGTGCATAACGTCGCCAAGAGGTTACCATGAATCACCTGTGGGGACACAACTGTTTGCACCCACCTTCAAAAATGCTTTTCAGCTTTTTTGAAACCCTTCCAGCAGGAGGGTCAGTCAGGCAGAGCAGTGGCAGGAGGGAAAACAAGAACCCAAAGAGAAGCTCAGGCCTGGTGGGTTTGAAGGGATAAGAATCCTTTAATGAAGCCATTCAGGTTGGTTGATTGGAAACCAACCACTGCTCACCTTCCTGGAACAGTGGGGCCTGCTGATCAAACCCCAGCTGAGCCCAACAGCTGGGAGCTCACTTCAGGCTCAGGGGATCCACAGTGTCCTGGTGGGTCCCAGGGGAGATCCATGGAATGGTTTTGGGGTCAATGCCAAGGATGGGCTGGGTGGGATGTCTGGTAAAAGGCTCATTTCTACTCTTCGACCCCAATCTCCATCCCCCAAATCCCGGCCTTCCTCTTCCATGCCAGGGAGACTCACCCTCCACAGAGGAGCAGAAGAGGTGAATTTGTCAGCAATTATTGCAAGGCCTGTGGGTATTTATCTGATTTTTTTGGGGAAAGAGCAAAAATGTTTTTTAAGGACGGCCAGGAAAATAAAGCACCTTTGCAAAAATCCCCCAGACCGGGATACACAAAACTGTCCTTTTGGGTTGTTTTTAAACCCAAACCCCAATCTTGGGCTTAACCCCCTCTGTCCCCAAGTGACTGATGAGCCCTTTGTGCAGGAGCAGCACGATGGTGACGAAGACACAGCAGGGCCTGACCCAGAGGTGCCTCCAGTGCCTGCGTGCGGAGAGAACAAAGAAGCAAAGAAACCAGAAGGGGTGACAGGGTGAGTAATTGGCCCCGAGGACGCTGCCTGAGTAAGCAGTCAGTCATTTCAGGATTCAGGGTGTGAAAAGCCCTTCCTCGTGTGGTTGTGGTGAAGGTCACAACGGCTCGGCTGTGCTGGGAAGCCTTCGCAGCCTCGGCACAACCACCATGCCTCGCTCGGTGAGTTTTCCTGCCACCCCATCGTTTATTTCCTGGCCGAGCTTCGTGCCCTGTTCTCTGGGAACTTGTTCTCTGGGAACTTGTTCTCTGGGAACCTGTACCTGCTCTCTGTGAACCTGTAACCCAGGGAGCCCAAGAAGGACCGGGGGACTTTCACCGGGACCGCAAAGCTACGAGTGACGGTTGAAAGTCGTCGTTGTTTGCTTTTCCTCAGCCAAAAAAACATGTTTGTACCTGACTGAATGGAAAGATGGGGCGGGGTTTTTTTTTTCTTTTTTTTTCTTCTTGCTTAATGTTTCCATGCATTTTCTGAAATGATTTAACAGGTGGCTGCTGAGGTCATTTGTGGTAACTGAGTAAGAGGAGTCAGGGGCAGAAACTCTCCCAAGGTCCCAACACTGTTGGTTTGGATGCATAAATTAAATGTCCTTGATTATTTTATTTTTTTTTTAACTTCCTGGCTCAGAACTGAGCAAAAGTTGGAGAAATTTCGGGATCTGCATGTCATCCTGACCTTATCCACTGTTTTCTTTACCTGCATGTCCTGTCCCCGGGGAATGCACAGCTCCATATCCTCCCTGTCACAGACACCATAAAATATCAGAGAATCTATTTTAGTCATCCGAGGTGTGAAATATAATTACTGTTGCTAGACATCACAAGGGTTTAAAATTATCAGTTCTCACGGAATCTCTGCAGTGGGAGCTGAGCTTCATCTCCTTCCAGGCGTGGTGACAACAAACCCAGGGAGACACTTGCTCACATTTAACATAAGAAATTCGCTTGTCACTAAATTGACTCAGTTCTGACTCCTGTCACACAGTGCAGAGTAATAACCTCACAGTGAAATGCTCATTAGAGGGTGAAAATCCAACCCTGTTTAGGTACAACCCTCTTGTTTGGTCTAAACTTACAGCAGGAAGTCCACACCCAAAATAGACGCCAGGGCTTGGTGGGATCACCCTTATTCCTGAGCTTGGCCTTGGGACCGGACAAACCACTAAACCTCTTGGCTGAAGCTCTGAGCTCCAGTACTGGAATGCTGTTTTCACCTCGTTTTAAAGGCAGAAGGAAGGCAGGTAAGATCTGGTTTGCAGTTATTTAAGGTTTACAGCAACAGGTTAGAAACTGTCAGCAGCTGATTTCTTCTGCTGGACCAGACCACAGCAGACATTTGTCCTTGGCCGTGGGGAAGGCTCAGCACACAAACTCTGGGGACACAGCCAAGCCCATCAGTGACTGCCTGAGCTGGCCCTGGGCAGATCTGTGGATCAGCTGGGAAAGGGAGAGCCAGAGCCTCTCCACTTGGCTGACCCCCTCCCTCGGCTGGCAGGAGGTGGAGAGGATTGGGTTCCAACCAGGCTGGAGGTTTCTCTTTTGCAGTGCTCAGAGACATTTCTGTGAGTGTGGCAGTGGCTGTGGAGGATGCTGTGGATGTCAAATGGTGCTGGAATGTGGCTTCTCCATGGCAGCATTTCCTCCTGCACGTGGCAAGAGCACGAGGGTCCGGAAGGTCTGTTTTGAAGCACCTCTGGGGGGTTCTGTGTTTGAGTGCAGCCCTCTGGCATCCCTGAGATGTACAGGTACATCCTTGGAGGATGAGGACAGGTAGGAAGCTCACAGGATGCTCCAAAGGAAGAACCATACCCTGGCTCATGGCTATACCTAAACAGTTCCTCAAAGGTACTTGACTTGCTGGTTTATAAACCCCCGAGCTGGGCCCTGTTCCCTTCTCCCCTCGCAGCAGTGACTCAGCCAACCCTCAGAACAACAACAAACACTCTTGTAGGAGACACTTCAGGTCGTCCTGTGGCTTCTGCATCGTCCCCAAGCTGCTGTGTGGGCCAGCCAGCCCTGCCCTGTGTGCTGGTGTTTTGTTCCCAGCAAAGGTCAGGGCTACCAGAGTTGAAGGTCTTCTTCCTATCACTGTCTGTGGGATCTGCTGGAGCAAAATATGCTGAGGGCTCTGCCCCTTCCCCTGAGCTCAGTTTGAGAGATGGATAATCAGGTGTAAAAAATACCACTGTGGGGGAACTCATTGTGTTGGAATGGAGAAATACCTGGGGAAAAAAGTGTCCAGCCAGAAGCCTGGTGTCTTGGCTGGTATCCCATGTTCCTAAATCCTGACTCAGAATGATCAGGAATATCATGACTAGCACCAGCTCTGTCACACCTGCGGTTATACCCCCTTTTGGGGTAGAAGCACAGGCAATTTGTCCATCAGGTTGATCAGTGTTGCCTCTCACCCTTGGTGGAACAAGAGAGTTTTCTCCCCACACTGCACGGGGCTTCCAGGAGAAATGGAGCATCTCCAGGCAAACAAACCCAGAACTAGATGCCAGTTTTGTAGAAGAGCAAGGCTGTAGGAGCCTCAGACCTCCACCCAGCCCCTGCCTAAACACAAAGCTGAGACCTTACAGGAGTGGGGGTTGAGCTAAGTCTTGCCTCAGTTGCCTCCAACACACAAAAAAAGCTGCCTTGCAGACACCTTGGTGTTGAGCAGGAGGAGGGGAGGTGTGTTTTGGGGACACAGGGCAGCAGTGCTGGGCTGGCTGGCTCACAGTGGGTTCCATTTCCCTGTTCTGGCTGTGACTGGAAGTTCCTCTGCTGACAAAAAACGTGGTAAAGGCCCATCCTCACCCCCATTTAACTCTGCTCAGAGGAGTGTGGTTGGAGCAGAAACGAGCCTGGCACAAGGTTTAACTTTATTTTTAGCCTGACTGGAAGGAGAAAGCAACAGAAATGTTGTAATTGAGCAATTTCCGGGCTCGTTTTGCAAACCCCAGATGATTCCATTGCTCAGGTAAACATGCAAAGTGCTCAGAGCTTTGCACCTCTTCAGCATTTCCCATCACCCTGTCGACCTTTAGCCACAGCAGATAGAGATGAAAGGCTGATTTAGGTGGGAAATAATGAATTTTTTCCCCCCAGGTCTCTCCATCCTTCAGCTGGGACCCTGGTGGAGGGCGCAGGGACATCATGGAGCTGGGAAGCTCTCAGGGAGTGGCAGATGTGTAAATGCCAGCTATAAACACCCACTGTGGCATGGGCAAGACAAAGCTGAGCCCTCACGGGGCGAGCATGTGGCTGTGGCCTGACATTAAAGCTGACACCCGTTGAGAAATAACCCTCCCAGCGACGTCAGAGCCGGGAAACCCTCTGAGTTAGAGAAAGATCCTTCCCATTGCAAGATGCACCCACTGTTCACTTGGCTCAGAAACCTCTTAGTCCCAGTGGCCGTGCCCTGCGTGGCAAATATCCGTGGAGGAAGGTTCGATTTTTGGAAGGGGAATGCCCAGAGTGAAATGGCAGCTGGGATGATCTTTGTAGACCCAACAAGGCTGCTTCGGACTTCTGCTGACTCTGGTGGTTTGCAGCCAGACCTGGCAGTGACCATTTTGGGTGTCTGGTTGGTTTTTCTGCTGCAGAAAGACCCCTGTCAGCCACTGCTGCTTCTCCTGGGATGGCCCAGGTGGTACCACGGACCAGGGTGCAAATTAAAAAGCCCATCCTAATTAATCTCAAAACTTAATAACTTCTCTCTCCTTGTTTCCACTTGCTGGGTGCTCTGTCTCTCTAGAATATAGAGAAATACACCTTCCAATTTTCTCCTGAGGGAAACACAACCCCCTCAAACAGCTGCACCTGGTAGCTCACACTCTGCTGTGCCCAAGCTGCACAACAGGGTGGGTGGAGGGAAATTTGTTACCTCCTTTCCTTAAAATGCAGTTTTCCACCCAGAACAACACCAAGGGAAATTATTTGGGGTTGCACACCAGTCTCCTTTCAACAACATCTTGAGCTGCACAAGCTCTACCTGCCTTGTCAGAGAGGGAAACACTTGTTTCCTTCTGTAGGGCATATGGATTCCTGCAGTACAGCTCCTGTGGACTGGGAGCTCTTTACAAATATTAGCTCAAGGAGCTGCTTCAGTGTAGCTTTTTGTGTGGATACAGTCATTTGTTTAGGGAGCAGAAGCACTTACTCACACAGGGAACAGGCTGGCTGAGACCTAGACAGCTTTGCAAGTGAGTTGTTAATCCCAGAATGAAAATTAAGCCCGACTCCAGCGCTTTGCCCATCTGCCAGGAGTGGTTCTGGCAGGCAGTGAGTGCAGAATCCCACCAGTGAAAGGGGAAAGCTCTGATCTGCTCCCATTTCACACCTCTTTTGAAGAAGTGCATTGCTGCCACAGCTGGGCAGTGGGGCCAAACCAGCTCAGGGAGGGACAATCCAAAGTTTAACCAGCCCAGCTTCCACAAACCCACCTGCTGGATGAGGACAGAGCCAGCCCTGCAGGCTCCTCACGGGGCTTCCTCTGGGGCTGGGCAGTGAAGCTCTTCAGGGCTGAACCTCTGCCTCCATCACATTCAGCCTTCTGTGCTGGGGGTCTTTCTTCAGAGGTATCTCCACTTCTCCATCCAGGCTGGTGAATGAGCAGAGCTGTCTTCCCGTGGAGCATCCCACCCCACCTTCTCACTCCATGGGGATGAAGGAAGTGAGGGCAGGAAACCCAGAGAGGCTCAGTCTGGCCCAGGAGGTCCCTGCACGGTGCTTCCCTGCTCTGTGCTGGGACAGGAGTGGATGTGGGACCATCCACGAGCTCCTAAAGCCACTGCCCAGATCGTTTAGCTGCTCTGTTTTCCCTTCTGACCCACAAAAGCGACTGTGAGTGCTGATTCTTGCACTTTTAAGTGCCTGGCTTCGTCAGCTTGAGCCAAAACAAGGTGTGAAGCAGATTTTCTCAGCGTGAGACTCATCTGAGTCAGCGTTTCAGGTGTTCTGTGTCCACAGGCTGGACTTTGCACCTCAAATTCTGGCTTCCTGTTGCATTTTTACTGTTTAAAACAGACTGCAAAATACGTTGTTGTGATTGTTTAAGGAGGAAAGGTTTTCTCCCCCCAGGGAACTGGACAGCTGAGCAAATAATGGATTTATTTTTTTTAAAACAAAGGAATTTTAGAGGTGGGTGTGTGAAAGGTGTCTCTCTGGGAAGAAGTTAGTGCTAGGACTGTGAAGACTAGAGAAATTCCATTGCTAATAATGATATGGAAGCTTTAATCATCAAGGATTTACTCTCCCTGCCTTAGGTAGCTGAGGTTATTTCCTTTATGCCATTTCCTATTTAAATTATATTATAAACAAGTGGGGGATCTAAAGCTGAGTTCCCCAGAGGTCACTCAGGGAGACACTTTGCAATGAATGGTTGGCAGGGAGAGCTGGGGGTTTCCTTCCTGTGGCACAGTGCCCTGCCCAGGGACGTGCCCAGCCAACAGCTGCCCCTGGGGTGTGTGCAGAGGGTAAAACTGATGTAAATCCAGGGATATTTCACCTGAACACATCCCTCCTGTCTGCACACATCTCCTCCCCAGCCTGCAGTGGGGCTGGGCTGGGCTCCTCCAACCTCTGGCATTTGAGGAATGAGAGGCACTGTTTCCAGGGCTGCCTTGGGATTCACCTCTTTCATTCCCAGGCATCCCCAGCACTCTTTCCTGGAGGAAATCCAAGCTGGTTCCTTGCCTGCCTGTTCCCAGCTGGCCTGGAGATAAGGATCAGTTTTTGATCTAAGATCACCCTCAGCAGGAAGCTGAGCAGATGCAGAGATTGGAGGGCTCCTCTTGTCTTGGACAGGAGGGTTTGGCAATGGCTGAAGGAAACACAGAGGGACTTTTGGGGCTGGCACAGGTCTGAGCTGAGGAACCTCATCCCCCAGGAGCCTGGAGGAAGCACCAGGCTCACCAGGGCAGTGGGCTGTGGGAAATTAGAGCCACTTGTAGCTGTGGACACATGATTGGGGTTCTTAATGTGTGTCCAGATTAATTAGTTTAGAGAGAGGATGGGAACTGGAGAGCTTGACTTTGGTGAGGAACATCTCCTCCCTGCCCCTGGGGACCATCCTGTGGTTGTCCTGCCCATCTACATGGGGTTTCTCTCAGGAGCCTTCTCATGATGCCCAACTTGGCATGTTTGTTCCTTTAGCTTTCATTAACCAGCCCCCAGAGCCACCTCTACAGGTGTAAATGTGTGAATATATGAACTCTGGATGGTCCCAAACATCTGCAATTCCAGCTGCTTGAGCAGACTGAGCTCCCCACAGCCCTGTTTCAAGCTGACACGTGGCTTGCTTGGGCTTGACTAATTTAGCTGAGGTTTAATTAAATTTCTTTGAATTTAATCAGCCTGATGTTGCTTTAGTTTAAAGGCAGAACAACCACACTGGGTGTTGTGAGCACCAATGACCCTGATCCAAAGGCTCTGCTCTCATTCTGCTCCCTCCCTCTCCAGGTAAAACCTCCTGTGGTACCCAGGCAGGCAGTGATGGGGAGGGAATTTTTGGAACCACAGAGCACAGACCTTGCCTGGGAAGATCCCTGAGTCTGCAGCAAAGCCAGTTCTCCCCAGTGAGCACTGGTGTTTCCACTGGCACTATCTCTGTGTGACCTACATGTCCCCGTGGAAGCAGAGTGTTAAAATTCTGGGCTTTTCCTTTAAGTTTCTTATTGTTCATTGATTGTTTTCTCATTCCAGCAGCAATTCTAAGGGCGTTGAAACACCAGCACAAGGCAAAGCCTGAGGATGTTTGCCCTTCCCTGTGTCTTTATCAGGTTTGAAAGGACTTTTAAAAAATTGTGTTGCCCTTCACTGCTGCAGCAGCTTTTTCTCTACTCTGGGAATGTGAAAAATGATGGAGAATTAATGAAACTGAGACATCCTGGCAAGGAGACTTCTGTCAGACTGTTCAAGGTTGTTTGCATTAGTAGTTATTTCCCTTTTTCCATTTTGTTCAGAGCTCAAGATTACGGTTATTTCACCTGGCTGATGGTAATGGTGCTAATTAGAACTGGGCAAGATATTTTTATGAATAATTTCTCCGTTGAACTTTCAAATTTAGGTCAAAACAAGCTGTCAAGTTCTGCATCGATTTTCTTTGGAAGCCAGAGTGCTGCCTTTCAAAATTTTTCCATAGGAAATTTAGATACCTTGGAACAAAAAAAAAAAGAGAGAGAGAAAAAGTTTAATCTCCGTGAGGACATTTAATTTGACACCACCACCTTCCCCTGCCAATTTTCTCCTCTATGTTTAGGAAGAGAAAAAGTTCAGAGAGGGTTTGACCTTAATTTTACAATGGATGGAAAAAAGAAACTTATTAAGTGAGTGACAAATACAGTTGTTGCCCACCATGTAAAGGTGGATCCCTGCAGCTGCAAAATAAAGATGCAAATCCAATTCTCAGTAAACCAGAGGGGCAGGGAAAGGAGCCACCCTGTCCTGGACAGTCCAGGCAGGGACAGGGGTGACAGGATGCTCAGGGTTGGGGTGGAAGGAGCTGTTTGCTGGAGCAGATCCAGTTAATGAACAGAGCCATTAATTAGATCTGAGAAACCATCTCAGTTGCCTCCCTGTACCCACAACCCTGAGCCCAGCTTCAAACAACCCTCCCAGGAGTTCTGCTACAATTCCCTGCTACTTTTTTGCAAATATTTTGCCCTTTTGTGCTGTGAAATCACTGGGTGTCCACACCATGCTTGCAGGAAGCCCCAAGCACTGGACTTTCCCAAAACCTGGCTCATCTCAAATTCCCAATGCAGAGAGAACCCCACCAGCTCTGCAGGACCAGGAGGGACCAGGAGAGGAGCTCATTAGTGGCTACACAGGAGTAATTTAGGGCAGAGGCACGGGGTGGTCTCCCGTGTGGCTCATCTCCAAGGGCTCACTCACACTTAGGAAAAGGTTCTTCTCCCTCAGTCGGGCACTGCCCAGGCTCCCCAGGGCAGTGGGCACAGCCCCAAGGCTGCCAGAGCTCCAGGAGGGTTTGGACAATACTCTGAGGGACAGGGTGGGATTGTTGGGGTGTCTTTGCAGGGCCAGGAGCTGGACTGGATGATCCCTGTGGGTCCCTTCCACCTCAGGGTATTGTGTGATTCCATGACCTTTGGGAAGAAGCCATCACCTCCCAGTCAGCCCTGGGCTTTGGATGCCCCCTGCAAAGGGCTGCAGAGCATCAAACCACCCTGCCCTGGCCCCTTCTGCTCCTCTGGTGGGTGGGAGCACGTCTGCTGGGCACCTCCAGGTGGATCCCACAGGTGAGCTTCTCCTGGAGGAGCCAGTGTTTATGAGAAAATATTTCCACCTTCCCCACCATGTCCCCGCTGTCCCCAGTCTGGTTTTGGAGTCTGCTGAAGGAGGGGAGAACTGTGAGAGCTTCTTTGCAGCAGAAAGAAAAAAAAACTTGCACTACAGCAAAGTTGGGTGAGGGGACTCTCCCTGATCCCTTCCTCTAGCAAAGGTAAGAGGCAGGATGGAGTTTGCCTGGATCCAAGTGCTCAGAAACAGCCCTTAGTGGCCAGAAAACCGCAGAAAAATGAGTTTGGAAATGCAGCTGTCTCTGTTTCAAGCAGGTTCAATAAAACAGTGTATTCCTGAAGGAATTTTGGCCTCCAAACCCTGGTCTCTAAGGCTGCCCAGAGGAGAATTCATCCTGCCCAAACAACCATTACCAGCACATCCCTGTTCTTACCACCAGGACATTTCCAAATGTCCAGCTCATACCTCCTCCTTGTCAGAGTTTAACCCTGTTATTCTCCTGCACATCCCAAGAGGGTGTGATGAACAGGGACTGCGTGCCATGGGACAGGTTTTCACTTGCAATTCATTGGCAAAACCCCTGGGAACAACAGCAGAAAACACCCAGTGAGGAGCCAGACCAGGGGAATCCCCCCCAGGAGTGATGGTCTGATGTGGCAGAGACCTGCATTAATCTGGTGGCCCAATTTCTCTCAATATTAGTGCCTTTGGGCTCCTGTTTCTCAGGCCTGGAACTTGGCTTTTGCCAACAAAATTCATCTTGATCAACAATATTGGCAGGGCAGGAGATTCATCCAGGCACCTCTTCCCTTTTTTTGCTCAGTGGCAGGCAGGAGGTTTGTTGCTCAGCAAAACAGTGCTGAGATCAATGGCAAAGCTTTATTTTCAATTTTAGAACTGAATTATTATCACAGCCAATTTAGGGGCTGAGCATCAGGAGCAGAAATATAGGAGTTGTGGCAGCTCCTGCTTTTCTTTGGGCACCAAAAAAGGTGTGTGATGGTGCTAGTACAGAAATGAAGTATTACAGCAGTTGTGAGGTTGGATGGAGGATCCCAAATGTCTGTGAAGAGAGAGGGGAAAATAAATGACTCTGGGATTTACATGGTCCAGAGAGGGAGGGAGAGATAAAGATCTCCAAACTTTATGTGGTCCAGAGAGAGTGGGATAGATAAATGACTGCAGGATTTATTCGGCCCCTTGGAATGTGCCTTCCCCAGGAGGGCCCCTGTGCCCTGTCAGCTGCCTGGAGATGTGACATTAGTCACACCTGAGGGAAGTCACTGAGCCATTTAGACATCCAGCATTGCAGAGCCCAGCTGGAAAGCACTGCCCTAAACCTGCCTGACCCCAGCATGGCTTTAATCAGCCTTTTCCTGGCAGTTTCCTCTTCCCAGCAGCTCCTGATTTAGACCAAACCTGCTGCAACCTCCAGCCTGTGCTGCTGGCCTGAGGAAGTCACTCCATGTGTAAAAAGATGATTAATTGAATTTTCCTTAGTCTGCAGAACATCCAGCCCCGTGAGCCTGCTCAGCCCTGGAGCTGATGGACTGTGGAGTTGCATCTCCTGCTGAATCCATCTCCCCCTCTGTCCCTTTGCTGTGGATAACTGAGGGCACCATATTTCCCACATTTCCACCCCATGCTGGACCAGTCTCAGCTCAGTCCTGGCCAGACTAATCCGTTCCATGGCTGTGAATTCTTCCAGGCTGTGCTGTTCCTCCTCCCCATGGCCCTGCTGGCACAGGACAGTTACAGGAAGGGTGGCTGTGGCTCAGCTTCACCTCTTCCCCCTCTTTGCAGCATTTCTGACTTTGCCAGGTCTCTGCTCTCTCCAGGTTCCCCTTTCTGTGCCAACTGCCTGCTGGATCCGTTCAGGAACCAAACAGTTCTGCTTCAGAGGTTTTGCAACCTTGCCCCTTCCAGCTGTTCCTTCCTGCAGACTGGGACAAGGTCCAGCTGCGGGGAGAGCACTGGCCACGAGCGTGGCTGGCACCCATCCCTGTGTGGGAGCCTTTATTCACATTACAGCTCTCATCCATGAACCATTCAGGGCCCTGGGCTGCAGGGAATTTCCGTGGAAGGATGTCCAAGGGACTGAATGGTGTGACAGGTCGGTGCTTCAGAGGGATGATAGGAGTGAAAACAGCAGAGATGGTGCTGACATCTCAGGGACAACTATGGAAACGTGCCTGGATGGTGTCTGTGAGGTCCAGACCGAAGATAACTGATAGAAATCAAGAAGAAGGGGAACAAAGCATCCCTCTGGTGTCCTGACAATGCCTCTCAGTGACAAGGTCAGTGCCACTGTTGTGCTGTTCCCCCAGAGGGTGATGGAGCACCTTGTGTGATGTCCATCATACCTGAGCAGGGCTGGGAAATCCACGTCCGTGTCAGTCTGTGGACCTGGTCCAATATCAGTTCTTCCACAAGTCTTGTGTCTGTTAAGCACACTCCAGTTTTCCCAGTCAGAGATGACATTCTGGAAGGGCTGTGGCTTCCTGGATTTGTCACACATCAAAAAACAACACCTGGAAACTTCAGGGCGCTTCTGAATCCCTTGACCTGATGCTTCCAAGCCAGGGCAAGGTGGTGTCTCCCTTCTGGGAATGGATCACACCAAAGGTTGGGGACCTTTCTGGTCTCCTCCTGTTCCCACCCCCACGAAGAGGAAGATGAAAGTGCAGGTCAGGGCTGGGTCAGGCAGCAGCAATTCCCCCCCCTTCACTCCAGGGTGATCTGTGAGGTGGATTCCAGCCTGGGAACCCTCACACTGAGGGAGAAGGGACTGTGGCCAGTGCTGCATCTCCTGTCATGTCTCTTCCCAAATGTCAGGGCACAAAGCCAGGGCATGCAGGGCTTTGACAAACACCAGGGGCTGTGTTCCTCCTTCAGCTGGGAGGAAAGGTTAAGACCCAGACTGGTTGTTTTGTAATGTGGTTACAGTAATGACCCCTCCTCAAGATTCATCATTGCTATCGTACTCTGCTTCCTCCTTTCCTGAGATTCTTCAGGAACACTTCTGTTGTGTCTACATGCTCTGTCTGGAATGCATAAAATCAGACCTTTGTTACTCAGAGGCACATTGCAGCAGCTGGATGCCTATGAAATTCTTCCCACCTCGGCTCCCAAGCCAGCCCCTGGCTGGAAGGATTGATGGGAGAGCAGACAAGAACATGCCCTGCCCTAGATCTGTATCACACATTCCCAGCTGTGCAGCGTTCCTGTGTCGGGAGCACATCTGGATCTCCCAGAACTGTGTTTCCCGGGAAACCTGAGAGCTCTTTGACCAATGGCTCCCTCACATTCCTCTTCTACCAGTTCCAGAGGCCACACTGGAGTGAAAGGGAAAGAGAACGTGACTTTTGTTGGGAAGTGCTGATTTATTAAATATTTACTGGAAGCTCTTTGGCCTGATGTGATACTTCATTCACCGGTGGACAGCTCAGGGGCCCGGAGCTGTAGAGGGCACATGGGAGGTTTTGGAATATATCCTTGGGAAAGGACCAGCTCCTGGGGGATCCAGAGACCAGCAGTGCCTGCAAATCCCAGTTTCCCAGGATCTGTGTAGCTGTGGGGGTGTTTGACTGTGTTGCTGATGGGCACAGACCCCCCATCAGCACCCACAGGGATATTATTTTGAGGATTAAGGCATGAAATGGGTCTGAATAGCTTGGTGAAAGATCTGCACAAGTCACTTGGGGGATCACAGCCCTGGAGATGTCCCTGATCTCCCCTTTTCCTTTCCCACAGTTTGGTCCCACAGCTTTTGGAGCCAAGGTGTGGGGCTGGTTCTGTGGAGGTGCTTGGGCAGGAGGGGCTGGCTGGGGCTGAGGGGGGGTCACACTCAGCCAGCTCTTCCCACCCCACAGAGAAATCTGGGATCCTTGGCTCCAAGGGGTTATTCCAGAGAGAGGGGCTGTGGCTGTGGCCCAGCACCATCCTGTCTGTAAGAACTGTGGGTTGGAAAACACCAGTTTTGCATCACCTCTGTGCTTTCATATCCCTGTATTGCCCTCAACAGCAGACCCTGATGCCACATGACACCAAACAGCCCCTGACAAACACGGCTTCTCTGGCACAGAAGGAACAAACCACATAATTTCCAACTTATTACATCACCTCAGACAGTATCACTTCAGTGCATGACGTACCCTGAGAAAACAACTCAAGTGACACACTAGAAAGCCTCCTCATTTTAAATGTATCATTTCCCTTCCAAGTTTCCTCTGCTTTTCCTGTTTGAGAAGCTCCAAATATTCTCCTTATCACTCATTGCTCTGGGCATGCTTACCTGGTTCCCACCCTCCTTCCGTTTTCTTACTTGTGAGCAAGAAACTAAGATTTTCCATGAGCTTTTCTCCTGCAAACTCAGCCCCGGGGATGTAAGTCAGGGCTTGATCTGCAAAGAACATGGGAATTGTTCCATGGGATATGGATGTCACTGGGGCAAAGGTAAAAGGCAACTTTTTGATTTCCACATCCTCAGCTCTCCTGTTGATGCAGCTTCTCTGTGCACCCTTCGTGTCTCTCCCTCCTCCCTGGATCTGTCTCCTGCCTCTTCTGCCCCTTCCAAACCTCTGTGGGTTCTGGGAAGGTGAATCTGGCTTCCTATCAGCCCAAAGGCACATGTCCCTCCTTCCTTCCTACATCTCTCTGCTGGGGAAGAGCTGCTGAGCTCTGTCTGATACGGGGATTTCCAGCACTGCTGATCTCACATCCGAGGTCCTCCCAGAAGCTCTTTGCCAAGGGGACCCAAAGGAAGGGTCTGTAAAGGTTTCCACTGGCATTTGGAGAACAGTAAGTGAGTGGAGCTGGGCTTCCTTTTTACTGCAGGGCTGAAACAGGAACAGCTGCCTGAGTGACAAAAGGACAGATGTGAAATGCATGCTCGGGTGTTTGGTGCTTCTTTTCATTCCATCATGGAAAAGTTCCCTGAGGAGGATGAGAAATGTGATTTTCCACCTTTATGCTGAAGCAGAACTGAGCTCGAGCCCTCACCCAGCACAGGGGGGAACAACCACAGGGCAACACCCCAAGGAATTGAATCCCTGAGCCCTTGATCCTCTGCCTGCTCCAGCCTGGGGAGGCTGTTGGACCATTTTGGAGTGAACTTCACTCTCTATACACTGAATTTTCCTGGTTAAAGGAAACCCAGTGGCTACAGGCAAATTTCAGCAGAGGAAAAGCAAATTTATTTGAAATTCTCCAGCAGGATGGAGTTAATTGTTGTGTGATTTATATAATCCCAGAATGGTTTGGGTGGGAAGGGACCTTAAAGATCCTCTCATTCCAACCCCTGCCATGGGCAGGGACACCTTCCACTAGCCCAGGTTGCTCCAAGCCCCGTCCAACCTGGCCTTGGACACTTGCAGGGATGGGGCAGCCACAGCTTCTCTGGGCAACCTGTGGCAGGGCCTCCCAGGGAAGGATTTTTCCCTGCTATCCAATCTAACCCTCTTCTTTTTCAATTTCAACCCATTCCCCCTTGTCCTGTCACTACAGTTCCTGATGAATAACAAATATTGAACAAGGAAAACAGTGCTAAATCAGCACTTAATCCACTGCATTTTCAAAGCTGAGTAACTTTTTTTGGAGAGTATAGAATTGTTTCAATTTTTCCATCTGCCACTGGAGATCTTTACCACTTTAAAAGCCCACTGTAGCTTTTTAATGATGTTGGAACAATTAAGGCTGTAACTTAAAACACTGTACATTTTAGTTACTCATTTGTTGAGGTCCACCTTTATAGGATATTTTAGATCTATACAATTGAGATGCATGGCTGATGTGCTATAAATATAATTAAAATGTGCCTTTGGCACTGAATTTTAAATGAGATCCATATCACAGGATATCTGATTTTAGACCCATAGATAGAAATACTCTGCTCCCATAGCTGACACTGGTTTTTAGGTTATTACATGTGTGAAAAAAACCCTGTTGGTGGTGATATGGTTAATGTTAAAGAAAGCATGAAACCTCTGAGTTTGGGGCTGGAAAACTGCATTTTCTGGTCTTCTGAGACACCCTGACCCTAAAATGTGACCCCAGAATCCTCGAGTTCAGCACGTGGCAGGACCTTGTGCTGTCAGGAATAGATGGAAATCCTGATGAGACCATAAATGCTCTGACAGAAAACTCTTAATCACTTCAGGGTGGTGAATTTGGTGTGGTCTGGAGGACACAAGGAGCTCTCCATGCTTAGAAACCGAAGTGAATCAGAAGTTTCTTTAACCCATCTCCCTCTCTAAGTTTCAGTGAAGAGCTCCAAGTCCCTGCAGGTGCAATAAAACCTAAATCCCTCTCTCTGGTGTGGATGGAAGTTTCACTGTGCAGGGCTCTCTGTCATTCCAGCTGGGAGGGATCCAAGCTGTTGCCTCATCAGGAATTGCAGCCGTGCAAGAGCCAGACCAAGCCAAGAGAAAATGCTGCTTTCATGGAGTTCATGTGAGGGGTGAGCAGACAACAAACGCATTTGGGGAAATCCTTCCTTCTACGATGTGGTTTTAAAAATTACCACCGTGCTTGGAAGTTAAAAACACCACCAGAAAGAGTTTTCTCCTTGATAGATCTTGATTTAAGCTACAGATGTCAGAAAACTTGCCTTTGGGTCCCTGACCTGAATCACTGTTTCTGCCTTTGGGCCTCTGACTCCTTTGTGTGGGCAGAGCTCTGTTGAGAACAACATTTGGATTTATTTCTCACCTCAACTTCACAGATGCTCTGGGTCTGATTTCAGCTGGGCAGTTGTTTTCACCTTATCCTGATGGAAACATCCCACGGGTTTTGTTTCAGTGTGGTTGATCTGGAGACTTGTACAGAGATTGAATTTGCTGCAAGAGGCTGTTGGGAACATTTTGGGGAGGGCTGAGGTGCAAGTTGGTGAGCAAAGGTGTCTCCACCTGCCCAGCCACTCTTATTTCTTTAACAGAACACACATTTGGGTTCAGATTTGGTTTGGATCTCAATTTGTGGTCAAATTCTGCTCAGAAAAGTGGGGGTTTTATCAATATCTTGTCTAAGGTCAGGTGGCTCCATGTGCTGCTGAAACCCTATTTCATTTTTTGTTCCTGCCTTTCATTACCTGTGGTTCCCTTTGTTTTGCACAAAGCCAAACCTTGCTGGGATGGACGTGAAAGCACAATTTTGCATTGGAAAAAATCAAACAGACAGCGAATGTATGCTCTTTTCATTGTAATTGTGCTATTTTTTAACCAGTTTTTGGCCTGACTTGCTTTGCACCTGAGAATCCCAGAGTGCAGCTCCTGGACAAACACCAGGGCAATGCTTCTGCTTCAAGATTTTGTCACTGCCCTCCTTGTAAGTTCATACCCAAAACAGACAGAGAGGCCAGGAAATTTTATTTAGTGGGACAGCTCTCAGAAAGAAGGTTTTGTGCTAAGAAAGGAATATGAATTCAACCAGTAATCTGATTTTGTCGAGGTTTTTCCTTGTTTTATTTTTAGCATTCTTGCTCCTAAACACTGAAGAATTTTGCTGAACTCCAGGGAATATGGAAGCCAGCACACTTTTCTATTACAGCACATGGAGGCAAATCAAAAATTTGCTCTGCTGATCGGGGTGGGGTGAGGCTTACACTGAATTATAGCGATTTGGTGTTGTTTGTTTGGTTTGGTTTGGTTGTTTTTTAAAGTACAGCTGTCTTCCTCCTCTTCAGGGTATTTGCTTTGGCCAAAACTGCAGAAGTGAAAGTCCTGTTGGCTGCTCACCTGGGAGGTGATGAGTACAGGCTTGAAGAGAGGTGCTGGGAAGATGACTCAAGCTCTGCCAAGAGTTCCCTGGCTCGAAGGAGATGGGAGAGGTGCCAACAACCCTGGAATGGGTTCCCCTATTTCCCAGGAAGGATTAATCCCTCCGTGGGATGGGGTTTGCACAGGAAGGGAGAGGCTGTGCAGTCTGTCGGCTGCAAATGTTGTGCCTTGGAATGGGGAATGTTCCCCTCCAAGGTTTCTGGGGGCAGTGGGACTGGGCTGGTTTGTACTGTTGAGGAAACAGGATGGCCCAGGGGGCAGGGTGTGCCTGTGCTGCCCACCCAGCAGTGTTTATAGTGGGGGAGTGCAAGGAGTGCACAAATGGGGCAGTGCTTTCTGGGGCTGGAGCAGGTGAGTTTGTCTCTGATGTCACATGGGCTGGGCCTGCAGGAGAACACATGGAATTAAAGGCTCATGGAATCAGTGAGGTTGGAAAAGACCTGCAAGGTCACCGAGTCCAACCTGTGCCTGATTCCCAACTGAGCACTGAGGGCCACGTCCAGTCCTTCCTTGGACACCTCCAGGGATGGGGGCTCCACCACCTCCCTGGGCAGCTCCTTCCAATGTTTAACAACCCTTTCGATGAGGAAATTCCTCCTGAGGTCCAACCTGACCCTCCCCTGGCACAGCTTGAGGCCGTTTCCTCTCATCCTGTCAACTCAGCACCTGATCATTTTGGAGTCAGGTGAGACCTTTGAATCAGGAGGGAAAGCAGTTGACTCTCCTGGCATTTAAATTGGAAGTTGAATTAGTTTTCCTAGGAATTAGAGCACTGGGTTACCTGCTCCCATCCAGCTCTATCAGAACTCTCAAGGGAAAACCAGTCTCTTCCTGGAAGTGATGGAGGAGCACTGGGCATCATCCATCACTCTGGCCTCTGACAGGGATAAGAACAAGCTCTGCTGATCCCTTGATAGCACCTGTGAGAAATGAAAGGCAATTTGCTGTCTTGGAAGGATTTTCTTATTGTGTCACAGACCCCCACAGCTCTTTTGGTCTCAACTCCACAGCCTGGAGACTCAACTCAGCCCAACCTCCCCAAGAGTCAGCTTGCACTGACCAAGCACTTGGCTCTTTGGAAACATTGTTCTGTGCCTGACAGGCTCTCAGGAGAAATGGGATGACAAGAAATGGGAATCCAGGGACTCTGCCTGGATGGGAGAGTGGTGGTTCTGGCTCTGGTGTCCTTCAGCAGCCCCAGTCAAAGGCTCGAGCACGGTGAGGTCACGGTGAGATCTCTTGGTAAACTCAGCTTTGTTCCAAGAAGAGTTTTGAGGAATTGGCATCCAAAAGAGGCAGGGAGGAGGGAATGCTCCCTTTGTTCCCTTTAGACCTAGGCCACAGCCAGTGTCCTCCTGCTGAAAGCTGTCAGTGCACGGGCAGGTTTCCATCACTCCTTTAATGCAGTATTACAGACTGTCCTGGAAGGGCTGTTGGAGAGTTGCTTTGGCTTCTCCCAGCCAAGAAAACATTTGTGTTTGCTTTCAGCGCTCCTGAGGGAGAGAAAGTGGTTTTATGGGTTGTCATGTTTCCATATGGTTTCCTTATTTCCTGCCTAGGCCAAAGCTGCTCGTATTTTGCAACATTCCCAAAGCACTAAAGCTTCCTGAAGCTCTTCAAAACTTCCTGCCCTCACTTTTCTCTCTCAGGTCTTCTTGGGAGCCTTTGGCACTGCTACTTTATCATGGCATCAGCTTTAGCAAGCTCAGCTCACTGCTGGGGGTGGGGGAGTTCAGGACCACCTGCAGAAATGCAGCACGAGGGATGTTGGAAAGGTTGAGGAACTGGAAAGTGGCTCTGGAAACTAAACCTGCAGAGTCACAAACCCTCATTGCCAATCCAGCTTTGGCCTGGATGAATTCTGTGACCACGTCCCTTGAGTCTGGTTTGGTTGTTTCTCACCTTTTTGACTTCTTAGGCTGAGAACGAGTCACTGGTGATTAGTGGAGGAGTTCATCAGGCCCTGTAAATGGGGCTGAAGAAAGGGTTGTGTGTTTAGTTTCTTAAAATCAGATGTCTGCAGAGCTGGGAGGGACCTTAAAGATCACCCCATTCCACCCCCTGCCATGGGCAGGGACACCTTCCACCAGCCCAGGTTGCTCCAAGCCCCGTCCAACCTGGCCTTGGACACTTCCACGGATCCAGGGGCAGCCACAGCTTCTCTGGGCAACCTGTGCCAGGGCCTCCCCACCCTCCCAGGGAAGGATTTCTTCCATATATCCAGTCTGAATTTCCCCTCTTGCAGTCTGAACCCATTACTCCTTGTCCTGTCACTGCAGTTATCATGGAATGGAATCATAGAAGGATTTCTTCCACATGTCCAATCTAAATTGCCCCTCTTTCAATTTGTACCCATCCCTCCCTGTCACCTCACCACAGTTCTGATGAGGATCCTCCTGTGGCTTCCCTGTAGGCCCTTGTGCTGGAGCTGTGTCCTGCCTGGTGAGGGCTGCAGGGCAGGGGGGATACACACCCACAGCAGGACTCAGGTTGTGTGCTGAGTGTCTCAGGCTTTGCTTCAACTGAAGCAGAAGAAAAAAAAATAATTAAAAAAAAAAAAGTAACAAAAAAAACCTCATGTCCCATCCCTGGTTGATGTCATGAGCTAAATTTGTAACCTCACGAGTTTTTAAAAATGAAACTCCTCTCTTTAAGCCCCAGCCTGTGGTCACCCTGTTCTCCTCTCTCTACTCACCCTGAGGTTTCAGCTCAGCACTTCCACTGCCTTGCTGGGCTGCTCTCCTGGCTGGGACATCCCACTTCTGCATTTCACCCTGTGGCCCAAAATTTGGCTCCTGCTGATGCAGGACTTCCCTGGGGTGCCCTGACTTGGTGTGACACCCACCAGTACCTGAAGGAATCTGCTGAAAACAACCTGAGAGATGTGCTCTTATCTTCAGGCACTACAAATTCACCCTCCTGCTGGCATGGAGGAGATAAGAGGAGAATTAGAGTAAATAACAGAAAAACCCCAAACTTCCCAGCTTTCCCCTAAGGTCCTGTTACCTACAGGAATCATTCCACAGAAACATCTCAGGGCAAAAAAAAAAAACCACCAAACACCTCACCAGGACTAATGGAATGATGGAATGAGCATCACAGCCTTTGCAAGCCAAAGGTTTGGTAAATGGAACACGAGCCAAGGGATTTATTTATGGCCGTGCCGAGGCTTCAGCTCCTTTTTCCAGCCTTCAAATGGTCCCAGGAGAAGGCAGGAGATGAATGTGGTGGTGACACTTGGTGGTCCCTGCAGGTTAGGAGGCTGTGGGAGCTGTTATTTCATAAAGGTCAAAGCAGATGTTAATTTTATTGCTTCAAAAGTGGAGCAATTTTATTTCTCCCAATTCGCAGCCAGTGTCAATAATTTGCTGTGGTTGGAATCAAATAGTTGTCGATTTTTTCAAGTTTTGGCTTCGTTTGCCTCATTTTTTTTTGCCCAAAAAACTCACCCTGCAGTACAGCCACAGTTGTGAGGTGATATGTTGATTTATGCAAAGCAAGCAGAAAGGAAAACCAGGTTATTTTGTGGGTGATTTTCGCTTCTGCCAATTCACCTTTCCAAAGTTTTCTCTGCTTTTTATTTTTTTTTTCCCCCCTTTTTCATGACCTAAAAGCTATTCTGGGGGAAACCACCTCGTAAAATTCAGAAGTTTCAGTGGGTTTTTAATTTATTTATTTGTTTGCTCAGAGCTTTCCCAATTCTTTGTCATTTTTTTCCTTTCATTTTTCCTGCTTTCAAGGCTCTCAGTTGCGAGTTTTGTCCTCTGACAAATAGTCTGAGTCATTTTCTGGCTTCTTATCAGTGGTAAAAGTGTGTGCAAAGCCAACAAATATCTCCTCCTCCTTTGCCTTCCAGGGTTGTAGTTCTTGTTCCTTGTCATTTTGCTGTGGTAAAATAAAAGCTCATTTTGAGAGCACTAAATTAATTATAATTATGGATTTGTAATTCCCCTTGGCATTTAAAGTGCTTCTGTGGAGTGGTTTGAAAATGTTTATTAAAAGAAAGGCATTAAGTGGGGTTCAGGATCTAATGGTGAACCGTAGGTTGAATAAAAACCTTTTCATTTCAAACAATAATGCCAAAGAGACATTGTGATACACAGGATTGGGTATTTTTAATGGGAATTGGGAGCTTTTAATGGGAGCTTTATATTTTAGAGCAAAACCTCCTCTGAAGACAGGGAAACATCTGTAGGGAAGGCGTTTTGAGACATCAACCTGGGAGAGAAAACATATTTCTTCAGAAATCACAGAAGTTTCTGTTTCACCTTTTTCCAGGAAAAAAAAATTCTTGGGTGTCTTTACTCAGTGAACTTCTATAGTTTTAGTTTTCATCTCACTTTAAAGTAAAGAAAAACCAACCCAAATGTCAGAGGCTGCCTTGGGGTGTAAGTTCTCTTTTCGACTGTGGTAGAGCAGGACTTCAAGGCAACAAATCTCTCAGAGTTCTCATCATCAAACTTGCTCAGGGAAAAACCTTATTTTTTTTTTTAAGAAATCAACCTTTTATTGCCTCCTTGCTTAAATAGCTTTGTATGTTTGAAGGTTAAAGGTTTCAAAAGCTGGGAGGGCTTTTATCTGAGGAGTAAACACAGAGAGACGTAATTAGATTTTTTTCTTCTCCTGCATTTTTCAAAGGTGGGTTTGAAAGAAGACAAGTAAATGCTGGAAGCTCCAGCTGGAGATTGCAGAGGACTTTTAGAGGTAGGGAAGGGTGTAGGATTCCTGAACTCCAGCACAGAGAAGTTTTCAGTGTCTGTTCTTGAACACCACATTTCCCCAAGCCTCAGACTCCGAAATGTCAGGTTTGAACAAACCCAGCCCCAAATCAGAGCGTGTCAGGGAGATTCAGAGGTAACTTCCTGGGGGACAAAGCTGTTCTGGAACCCTGGCTGTGGAACCCACCAGGATCCAGCTCTTTCTGCCACCAGGGCTGGGGAAAACCCAGGATCCAGCAGCTGCTGCTCAGCAGGCGAGGCGCTCACCCTGCTCAGGTGAGGGGCTTGTGATCCCAACATCCTGCCCCCACACAGCTTTCCAGAGCCTTCAGTTGATAAGAAACCTCAGAATTTGGGCTTCCCAGCTGTTGTGCAGTTCAGTGGCCTGAGGAGAGGGGTCCCAGGTGACTGGCTGTGTTTGGGGAGCGATGTGACTGAATGAAAGATGCCAGTCTCGAAGAACTGAAAGGAGAAACCCCAACCAGACCCCCAATAAACACACCAACGTGAAAATCACAGTTTGCTCAGGGACACTGGGCTTGAAGGAGAAGCTTGAACTCAGATTTGACTTTTGGGTTTGTTTCATGTCTGTTCTGTGGAGCAGAAGCTGCTTTAATCTCTGCTCCAGCTCCTGCCCACAGAGTGCCCCATCCTTCCCTCCCACCCATCCCAGGTGTGTCTGTGCTGTTCTCAACCTCATCTCTCCTCCTCTGTCGTGCTCAGCACATCCCTTTGGCATGTCTTGACTCCAGTTTTAACGAGCAAGTCCTAAATTTTGCTTTAGGGAAGGGAAAGTGTTTGAAAGGACACACTGGTGTCCTCAGTGAGAGCTTCTGGTGATGCCAACAGTGTTCAGTCCTTGGGGTCACTGCAGGGACTGTCTGTCTGTCTGTCTGGGCAGAGGGGATGGACAGACTAAGCCCCAAAGTTTTCATGTCCTTGGGTTTTTTTTGAGTGTTTATTTAGTGGTTGAGTTAAAACTCAAACATCCCAGGGGTGCATGTCTGGAAATATTTTATCCTTTAAAAAAACACATTTGAGGACAAAATTGATAGGAAGGAGCTGTTCAAGGAGAGACCTTATGTAACAAGAGAAGGCTTCAGGGTGACCTTATTGTGGCATTTCAGTGCTGAAAGGGGGGTTGTAAAAAAGATGGGGACAGACTTTTTAGCAGGGCCAGTTGGGAGAGGACAAGGGGTGATGGTTTTAAACTTTAAAACTAAAACATGAATTATTTAAATGAGATATGAGAAGTTTTTTGTGATGAGGGGTGAGGCCCTGGCACAGGTTGCCCAGAGAAGCTGTGGCTGCCCCATCCCTGGAACTGTCCAAAGCCAGGTTGGAGCAACCTGGGCTGGTGGAAGGTGTCCCTGCCCATGGCAGGGGGTGGAACTGGGTGATTTTTAAGGTCCCTTCCAACCCAAATCACTCTCTGATCTTATGATTTCAGGTTTACCTTTCCCCAAGAACGAGAGCTCCTGACTTCAAGGGATGAACTATTTTTGGCTGGAGCCAAAAGTAGCATCAGGATCCTTAAATATTCAAGCAGACACAGTGTTTATCCTTGGATATTTCCACTGTGTTCCCAATGGGTCTCATGTGATGATCTTTAAAGTCCCTTTAACCCAAACCGTTCCAAGATTCTATGAACCTGTGTGTGTGAACACTTGGACAGTTCAGGTTAAACCAAAAGGGAAATGGGAATCCTCCCCATATCCTCATGCCTCTTACAGCCTGACCAGTGCCCTCTGGGGCCAGTCACTTCCCCGCCAGCTTTTGCATGTCATTTTTGCTCTGGAGGCTCAGCAATGTTCCCCTCAGAGCAGTGGCCAGGGGATGGACCTTCTCTGTTGGTGCATTTTGCATCTCCCCCAGCCTCAGGGCAGATGCACAAGTGCAGGTTTCCATCCCAAGGTCAGCTGTGCTGCCATGCACCCAGCCCTGCTGCTCTCCCCCGGGCTTTACTCACTGCACGGGACACTCTGGTGCAAATTGTGCCAAAAATAGAGCTCCAGCCCAACATCCCAAACTCCCCAAGGGACAGCGGCCTGGACATCACGCTGAGAACGGGCAGGATTTATAGCTTTGTCAGACGTTATTCAGGTGGTTTCTATTTAAAGGGAGATTGGGCAAGTGAAAAGATCAACAAGGAAAAAAATAATTTGGATGTTTAATCTTGAAACTTCCTACAAAAAAATGATAACTCACTTGGAAAATTCAGAGCACAGTCTGTATAAAGCTCCCAGGAGACAGGAGATGAGTCTGTCCTGCCACAAGTGTCAGCCCTAAAGTCAAGTTCCTCTGTCATGATTTTCCCTCTCCCCTCCCTGATGGTGCTTGGAGAAGGCAAATGTTTCCTCTGGTTATGGGGTTTATCACAGAACCACAGAATGGTTTGGGTTGGAGGGGACCTTAAAGATCATCTCATTCCGACCCCCTTTATGAGCAAGAGCTGCTAAACACAGATTTTGCTGTTTGTTTGGCAGGCTGCAGGAGTTGGGGTGCTGACTCATCTCCTCTCACACATCTCTTGGATGCACAAGTTGCTGAACCAAACCTTCCCTCAAAAGACTGACAGGAGTTGACCTCCTGCCACATGACAGCATTTCTTACCCCATAAGCTGCATCCAATTAGTGGGTCCAAGGGTGTAACCCAGTCACGCCTTGAGATCATTCCCAGTTGAGTCCAGCTGGGAATAAACACTTCTATCTAATCAAAACCACCGTGCTTTCCTCGGATGGGGCTGTGGATGCTCAGGACAAACAGCTGCTCCACCTGCAGTTTGTGTTCCCCACGAGGAGCTGTGGGATGACACGAACTCATCTGCTCCAGGGGGAAACCCACACTGACCCCAGGGGATGGCACAAGGGCTGGCAGGGGATTTGGGGTTCTCTGCGTGGTGCCCACGTGTGTCTGCAGGCTCTGGCAGCATCATGGGTGGATGTCCCAAGAGATGAGGCAAACTGGGATGCTCCACCAGCACCTGCCCTTTGCTTTCTGGAAAATCCCAGAGGAAAACACGCAGGCTGAGCGGGGCTCTGGGACAGCAGGGCCACCACCCAGGCACCAAAAACTGCTGCCACCTGCACTGCATTTGCCCCTCTTTGCTCTCACCCAGCTCACATCACCACTCACCCACAGCAAAGCAAAGCAAAGCAGACCCCAGGCAGGGGCCTGGGCCACTCCAAGGGGCCATTTCTCCTTTGAGGATGGACACTGCCAGCAGGCAGAGCTTCAAAGGCTAAAGCTCAGTGTCTTGATTCCATAACTAATGGCTTTAGGCCCATCTTCTGGGAGGCTGAGCCCAATAACTCCTGTGTTGGGTCTGTAGCCCCTCAAGACACTCCCTGCAGAGGGAACTGCAGCCCCCAGCTCCACAGGTCCCCAGGGTCCCTCTGCTCCCACACAGGACACCTTTCCCTTTGCAGGCAAGACACAAATCAGACTATCTGACCTTCACTGTACATCAAGGCCTGTCTAATGTCAGATCTGGTGCAAACTAATCAAGGCTCAGTCATTTAGGTTTATGGTTACACAGCTTAGAAGTGAGCAGAAGACTGACAGCTTCAGCTCCTGCTCCACTGAACACCCCCAGTGCTCTCTGAGGGGCTCTGGTGGCCTTTGGTGGCCTGAGGAATCACTAACTCAGTATCTGGCAATATTCCACTTGGAAGGGTGGATGATGTGCAGGCACTCAGAATTCTCACAGGAACAATAATTAGGGGACTTCACACAGCTTCCTTGAACAGCCCCTGCTATTTATCCCCTGGCACACATCTCTCCTACTTGTTACAACAGGTTGGGGGTGGTTCACACCAGCAGCTTTCTCCTTGGAGGCCCAAATATGGTCTGGGGTCCCCTTGGCTCTGTGCAGCTCCCGACTCACTCCCGTGGCCAGCAAAGGAATGTGGATTCCTAAAAGTAAATCAAGCCAGTTTGTGAGACAATAAATGCCTCTTAAAGCTCCCTCACATTGCAACAAGTATCAGCCCTGGGATAGATATTTACGACTAAGAAACTGCAGGTGGGATTTGACCACTGACCCCAGTGGGTTTGGAGGAGCCCCTGGGGAAGTGCTGGGGAAGCCCTGCCCTTGGAAAGGCTGCCCTCCCTGGGGCTTTGGGAGGCTGCCTGGCTCCACCCGGCCCTCCACCTGAAGGCTCCCAAGGGATGCTGCTCCCTCCTTAGAGCCAGCTGGCCCAGGGACACTGCAAACAGCTGGAATTCCAATGCTGGAGACTCTCTGGAGGAACTGCAAATTGCAGTCCCTAATTAGAGACTTTCTCCCTCCCTGGTTGATAATCGGTCCAGGAACAAAGACAGATGACAGTGATCAAGGACTGGATCAATAACTTTAATCTCAGAGCACAGACAGCCCCTATTAATTCAAAGTAAAACCCTCCAGACTGAGAATATAGTGGTTAGAAAAAAATCATTTTTGAAAGCTTGTTTGTTTCCTTTCCCCCTCCCCTTCTCTAATGCAACAGGAGATGCACGGATTCCTTCCTCCAGAGAGGAACAGCTGGCCCAGGGACACTATGCAAACAGCTCCCCCAGGAATTCCACTGCATGCTGGAGACTCTCTGGAGGCACTGCAAATTGCAGTCCCTAATTAGAGACTTTCTCCCTCCCTGGTTGATAATCGGTCCAGGAACAAAGACAGATGACAGTGATCAAGGACTGGATCAATAACTTTAATCTCAGAGCACAGACAGCCCCTATTAATTCAAAGTAAAACCCTCCAGACTGAGAATATAGTGGTTAGAAAAAAATCATTTTTGAAAGCTTGTTTGTTTCCTTCCCCCTCCCCTTCTCTAATGCAACAGGAGATGGATTCCTTCCTCCAGAGAGGAACATTGCTATTGTTGCCCCCAGTTTCCCTGTGGAGGCAGCCAACAAACTGGGCAGGAGATGCTCAACAGCTTTCCTGAGTGCAGGGCATTCCCCCAGCAGAGTTTTCCAGTGACAACAGACAGTCCTAAGGATATGTGGTGTAGGGACACTGCATCCTGCAGAGCCAGCTGGTCCCTGCCCCATCCTGGTGCTTTCCCATTCCATCTCCCACGCTGATGACTATCAGGGAACTTGAGTGACAACCCAGGCTCTGTGCTGGCCCCAGAGGAGGCTGGGCTTGGTTTTCTTGGGCTCCTTCACCTCCTGCTCCCCTTCCTCACTTTCTGGTGGCCAGAGATGGTGGATGGTTGTGCTCTTCAACATCTCCAGAAATGACTGGATGCAGAACTGGAGGAGATACTGAGCAAGACTGCAAGTTTTGGGCACCACAATGTAAGGAAAGTACTGAGCCATTAGGGAGTGTCCAAAGGAGGCAACGAGGGTGGGGAAGGGCCTTGATTTGAAGCCGTGGGAGGACACTGAGGGCACTTGGGGTGTTCAGCTGGAGAAGAGGAGACTGAGGGCAGAGCCCATGGCAGTTCCAGCTTCCTGGGGAGGGGAAGAGGAGGGGCAGGGACTGAGCTCTGCTCTGGGGGGACCAGGGACAGCACCCAGGGAATGGCTGGAGCTGTGCCAGGGCAGGCTCAGGTTGGATCTCAGGAAAAGGTTCTTCCCCCAGAGGGTGGTTGGCACTGCCCAGGCTCCCCAGGGCAGTGGGCACAGCCCCAAGGCTGCCAGAGCTCCAGGAGGGTTTGGATGCTCCTCTGGGGCACAGGGTGTGACCCTTGGGGATGGGTCTGTGCAGGGCTGAGGGTTGGACTGATGATCCTTGTGGGTCCCTTCTGTGACTCTGTGACTGTGATTCTGTGCTGTGGGCAGTGGGAGCAGCAGAGCAGAGTGACAGCAGAGCAGGGTGACAGCAGAGCAGGGTGACAGCAGTGCAGGGTGACAGCAGAGCAGGGTGACAGCAGAGCAGGGTGACAGCAGTGTCCCCCCCTCACTCAGCCTGGGTAGGAGGGGGAATTCCACACCAGCCACACCGGGTGCTCTCACCGTGCCCTGACCAACAACCCCCCAGGGTGTCGGGCGACAGGGAAGAGGTCGGGGGACAAGTGGGGGACCTTGGAAGACCTCTCTGGTTCCCTTTTCTTTCCCCACCACAAATTTCCTCTGTGACTCCAGCGAGTCATTTAATGTCCCCACAGTTCCCCGTTTGCAAAAGTGGACTTTCCCAATCCACTAATAAATCCACTAATGAGCCTTGAAGGCTGAGTGAGTCTGGTTAAATCAGTGCCTCCCCCGGGTAAACAGACAGCAAAGGTCCTGCTTTTCTGGGAATACATCAGTTATTTCTAAGAAAACAAGTAATATTTGGTGTGGCTGCATGGCAGCACACAGTGGCGTTTGGGAGTTGTCCTCGATAACTAATTCCATTTGTCACGGAGCAGACACTGGAATTTGGCTGTGTTAGAGGCTGTGCTGCTTTAGGTCCTTGAACACCTAAAATGAAGGCTGCAAAGGCAGAGAAAACAAGGAGCAAATGACAGTGTTCTCCAAAGTGAGCAGTAAATATTCCTGCTGAGAGCACAGGGGTCACTTGTGCAGGGAGAGACTTTTGCCACCCGTGGATGGGGATCAGGGCACCATTTCCAAGGAGGGTGCAGAGGTCTCCTGGCAGGCTCTTCTTTATAACACCCAAATCAGAACAAATATGCAGGCAGAGAAGCAATTAAGGGAGTGGGAACCTGATGTGGCTTGGATGTTGGGCTCGTGCAGCAGGAGAGAGGGATCCTGGATCAAGGCTCTGCTGAAGTGTTTGCTGGGGTTTAGTATTTTCCTGAAGAGGAGGGTGCACAACAGAGGGATGGTTGAGCTGGGGAAGTCCTTCCAGGGCAGTGACACTTCCCAGTGGGCTCACAGGGGGTGACACCTGCTGTGATTAAGGAGGTGTTAATGAGAGATAATTAATCCACGAGCCTGCCTTGCTCTGTCCCTGCAGGTGCAACGGAGAGGAATATGAAGGGGGGAGGGGGAAAGGAGGGTGGTGGTGTTGGGGGTGGGTTGTTTCAGGCCAGGAGGGGGGTCTGCAGGAGGTGCTTTGGTGGGTAGTGGGGCTCAGGTGTGTGGATGTGCCGATCCTGAAGGTATGGAGGGGAACTGAGACATAACACCTCTGCTCTGGAGCCAGGCTGGGAGAGCTGGGGGGGTTCACCTGGAGAGGAGAAGGCTCTGGGGAGACCTGAGTGCCTAAAGGGGCTCCAGGAGAGCTGGAGAGGGACTTGGGACAGGGGATGGAGTGATGGGAATGGGGTTCACACTGACAGAGGGTAGGTTGAGATTAGATATTGGGAAGAAATCCTTCCCTGTGAGGGTGGGGAGGCCCTGGCACAGGTTGCCCAGAGAAGCTGTGGCTGCCCCTGGATCCCTGGAAGTGTCCAAGGCCAGGTTGGACAGGGCTTGAAGCAACCTGGGCTAGTGGAAGGTGTCCCTGCCCATGGCAGGGGTGGAACAAGATGATCTTTAAGGTCCCTTCCAACCCAAACCATTCTGTGATAATGTATTATTTGGGGTGGTTGTAAGAGGAGCTGAAGGGCCCTGACTGCTTATGGTCATCTATTTCTTTTTTTTTATGCACTTAGTCAGTTCTTGCTCCTTTAAGCACAAGAATAAAACCCATTCCAGCCACACAATAGTTCAGGCTGATGAATATGTGATGTTTCCTGTTGCATGGGACTCTGACTTCAGTGTCTTGCTGCTTCAGCCAAAGGCTTTCTCTGGTCCCTCTCCATGTAAGTAACTGATAGTGATGGCAGGATGAGTGAGTTGTGACTCTGCTGTCTGAGCCTGCTGCTGTGATTTTTGGAGTTCCTAATAAGTCCCTGCTCTGGGAAGCTGTGCAGTGGCAAGAGAGCAGCCTCCAGCCACGCTCCTCCCTAATCCCTGGAGCACAGCTTCCAAAGAACTGGGTCCCAGAGCCAGGGACTGCCTGTCCTGAAGTGAACAGGGAAAAAGGGAAAGCAAACAAAGAAATATTTATTTTTGCTGAAGAGCAAAATGGGAAAGCCACCAAAAACCAGTGACAAGGCAGCAATGTCCTGGCTGAGCTCAGTTTTCTCTCCGTCTCACAGATCAGAGATTAATTACATGTAAGGCTGGGGGGATGGCAGGGGAAAGGGAAATTCCTTGTTCAGTGGTGTTTGTCAGTCTGGGAGCTGGCTGATGCTGTCCATTATTCATCCTCCTTTGACTAAGAGTGTCTCAGTGTCCCCCTTGTCTCAGGGAGCTCCCTGCTCACTGGAGAATGACCTCATGGTGCAGTCAGCCAAGTCTGGGGGTTATTGGCACCCCTGCTCATTCCTGTGCCTCCAGGACTGCTGTGGCAGCCAAGAAGACACACACAGGTTGGCCCCTTATCCACATGGGGGGGAGAGAAGGTTGATTGTGGCTTCTAATGAGGTTTCTTTCATGTGCTGCTGGTTGCTGAATGATGAACAACTGCAAACATGAATCCTGACATCAACTACTGTGCTCCAGAGCTTCAGCCAAGGAGGAGAACCTGTCCCAGTCTGATCTCATGCCTCCTGTGCTCCAGGAGGCTCAAGGGCTCTTCTCACCTTCAAGTTGAGACAGGTAAGAGTGTTCTCACCAGTGGGCAAAGAATTTAAGGAATCTGCTATGGCAGGCCAAGGGAACAGGTGATGCCAACTTGTTTAGGAAGTGATTGGGCTGTTTGTGGACCTGTTACTCAGGAATTTAATACTCAAGGGAACAGGTATGGAACCTGAAAGCATTGCTGTAGCAGGTGTGAGTGTGGATGCAACAGGACAGCAGGGAAATGAAGCAAATGGTCATCAGAGCTCCATGTCCTCCCTAAACAGCACCTTCTGCCACTGCTGTTCGAGCACTGGCCTCAGCAGACCACTGGCCTGATGTTTTAGGGTGTTCCCTTTGTCTTTAAGGGCCTTCAGTCTTTGTTTTGCCGGGAGAACGCTCTGTCTGGCAGCAGGGCTTGTGTCAATCCCGACAGGATGGTTGGGAAGCACAGGTTATGGCAGGACTGCTCGGCAAAGGAGACATGAGGTACCCAGTGCACCCTCTGGGGCACCCAGGGACTCTTGTACCAGAGGAACCAGCACGGTGAGATCCCTGTCTGCATCAGGGATGTTGGAAAAAACTTTGCTTTTGAGTGGAGAAGCCTTTCCCGGGAAAGGTTTTGCCATTGAAGCTGCCATTTCCTCACACCAACCTCTGGTTTTGCCCAAGTGGTGTCCTTGGAGGTGAATCCTGAGCTGAACTTGTACTAGGACTGTACTTGTAATAGATTAAAATATTTTTGTGGGGTTTTTTGGCCTCTGAGTGGCAGAAGGTTGCTTACCCACAAACTGGGAAAAGCCACTGCAGGTGGAATATTGCCAGATGGTGAGTTAGTGATTTCTCAGGCCACTAAAGGCCACCAGAGCCCCTCAGAGAGCACTGGGGGTGTTCAGTGGAGCAGGAGCTGAAGCTGTCAGTCTTCTGCTCCTTTCTAAGCTGTGTAACCATAAACCTAAATGACTGAGCCTTGATTAGTTTGCACCAGATCTGACATTAGACAGGCCTTGATGTACAGTGAAGGTCAGATAGTCTGATTTGTGTCTTGCCTGCAAAGGGAAAGGTGTCCTGTGTGGGAGCAGAGGGACCCTGGGGACCTGTGGAGCTGGGGGCTGCAGTTCCCTCTGCAGGGAGTGTCTTGAGGGGCCACAGACCCAACACAGGAGTTATTGGGCTCAGCCTCCCAGAAGATGGGCCTAAAGCCATTAGTTATGGAATCAAGACACTGGGCTTTAGCCTTTGAAGCTCTGCCTGCTGGCAGTGTCCATCCTGAAAGGAGAAATGGCCCCTTGGAGTGGCCCAGGCCCCTGCCTGGGGTCTGCTTTGCTTTGCTGTGGGTGAGTGGTGATGTGAGCTGGGTGAGAGCAAAGAGGGGCAAGTGCAGTGCAGGTGGCAGCAGTTTTTGGTGCCTGGGTGGTGGCCCTGCTGTCCCAGAGCCCCGCTCAGCCTGCGTGTTTTCCTCTGGGATTTTCCAGAAAGCAAAGGGCAGGTGCTGGTGGAGCATCCCAGTTTGCCTCATCTCTTGGGACATCCACCCATGATGCTGTAAGACTTCTCTGGGAAAAAATGGCATGAAAATTCTCTGTTGCAAGTGTGACAGCACTCTGCTTTACCCAACAGTGGGTAAATAGTAGGGCTTTGCTCAGCTACATCTTGGGATCCTGCCATGAGAGTAAATTAAGTAAAACCTCTAAAGAACTGTGGTGTCATTGCTGCAATTACAACCCCAAAGCATGACCCTGTGGTGCCCCACTGAGGCAAGAAAATCCTCCCAGATCAAGCTATGCTTGCCAAAAAAAATTGGTTTGTGGTTACACACGTGGCTCTGAATGGGTGCAGAAATGCCTGCTTGAAACTGGGGTTGTAATTTGGGAGCTGAGGGAAGAAATAACAGGTTCACCACAGCAGGCTCAACAGAGCCTGCCTAATGAATGCCTTTGAAGTCTCGTTTATGACTGTAGAGGGTCAGTAATCACAGAGTCATTAAGGATGGAAAAGACCTCAAAGATCATCGAGTCCCCTCTATGCCTGATGCCCACCTTGTCCCCCAGCCCAGAGCACTGAGTGCCACATCCTGTCGTTCCATGGACACCTCCAGGGGTGGGGACTCCACCACCTCCCTGGGCAGCTCCTTCTAAGCCCTTTCAGTGAAGAAACTCCTCTTGATGTCCAATCTAATCCTCCCCTGGCACAGCCTGAGGCCGTTCCCTCTCTTCCTGTCCCTTGTTCCCTGTGAGCAGAGCACGAACCCCCCTGTCTTCCCCCTCCTGTCAGGGAGTTGTAGAAAGCAAGAAGGTCCCCCCTGAGCCTCCTTTTCTCCAGGCTGAGCCCCCCCAGCTCCCTCAGCTGCTCCTGCTGCTCCAGCCCCTTCCCCAGCTCCGTTCCCTTCCCTGCACATGCTCCAGCCCCTCAATGTCTCTCTTCCATGAGGGGCCCAGAACTGGGCACAGCACTCAAGGTGCCTCCCCAGTGCCCAGTAAAAGGGACAATCTCTTTGATGGTCCAGCTCCCCACACTATTCTTGACACAGACCAGGCTGCCATTGGCCTTCTTGGCCACTGGTGTGACACAGAGGGGATCAGTGCTGTGCTTTTAGTTTATGTGGGGATTGGCTGCAGCTGATGGCTGAAGGGAAGGTCCTTTCCAACGCTCCTTACCTGCCCTTCTCTGTTAAAGAAGCATAAAGGGAAGAGCTCTGAAGGGTAATTAATGGGGTGCCACCATGTGTAAGGCAGTGGTAGCAGAGCCCTGGGGACTGTCTGGTTTCAGTGGACCTACAGATTTGCACTCAGATACTGGAATTTTCCACGTGCCATAATATCTTCCCTACCCTCTCACCAGCCCATTCGGTAGCAGAGAGGAACAGTCCCACTGCTATGGCAAAAAGTTGTTTCATATCTCCTTGTCTTTGCTCCAGAGATTCCCTGATTTCCACACAGATGTCCCACTTCCTTTCCTTCCAGAAGTGAAGTCACCTTGCTGGAGGGCTGGGCCGTGGGCAGCTCTTGCTGCTCTCCCCACCCCTTTGGAAGGATGGCATTTTTCATCCCGTGCCTTGGGGATGGGAGAAGGGAAGTGCAGTGAGCAAACCTCTATTTTGTGCGGTTTCCCAGCCCTGGCAGCTCTGGGTGATCTCCTCCACTTGGGTCTCTCCCTGCAGGAATGTGCCTCGTGTCTGCAGGGGTGACCCCAAAGCTCAGGGAGATGTTGGGGTGTCCTTTGTCATCCACTGGCTGGAGCATCCACAGGGAATGCTGAACCTCTTCCCTTCTGGAGTCTGGGACAGTGCCCTCCTAGTTAATTAAGGAGTTTAATCCCACCAAATCAGGCAGGAGGAGGAGGGGGATGCTCTGCTGCCGTGAGGGCTGGGGCAGGAGCCAATGTCAGGCTCTGCTTGTGAAAATGCCGAGCTGACCTTTCGGGGAGCTCCAAAGAGATTCCCACCCAACCAGGGAACGAGGGTCAGGCTGTGATTCCTGCTTCTGGGATCCCTGCAATGAACTGGGAAAGGGAGAGGGCCCCGACAGAGAGTCGCCCCATCGCTGTTAGAGTCTAGGAAAAGCCAGACTAGCACCCAAATTCCAGGCTGCAGGTTGGAGCCACCTCTGCACCTTCAGGGGACACCCCAGAACATAATTAATTACTGTAGAAAACAATTAATTTTTCCTTTTGTTATTTTTATTTTTTTTTACAGAAATACCAATTTATGGGGTCGGTCAGATGGATCCTATTGTGAGAATTAGCAATTTAGTTAATCCCCATAAAGTCCTCTTTCTGAAACATAAACTCTGTTCTGCTCCCGTGTTCTGAAATTCTAAAGAAATCTCAAAATATATCCGGGTTTTACTAAATAATCTTCTTATTGTTGAGCAGAAAGCAGTTAAATTGGAGTTTTTCATTTGAAAACAGGGTGTTTATCTTCAGGATACACTGATTTCTATATTTTTTTTGGAGGGGCAGAGTTAGGCACCCCTAAAAATGAAGGTGAGATTGAGTTAGGTCTTGAGGAGAAAAATGTAATCTGTGGAATTGAAGATTACAGTCCCAGTAGTCAATCATTTACCACTGGAGCCAAATTCTCTGAAGCCCTTAAAGGCTCATGAAAACATCTGCACCTTGTCCTCAGCTGAAGAGGGTTTAATTTCACAGTTCTTGAAAAGTTAGGATTAATAATTTTCTGTGTGTGTTCAGAATAAAATTAATATATATTATTTATATATAATATCCTGAAATTAATATATGACATCATGATTTAATATATAGATATATCAATATATAACATGAATTTAATATATTACTTTATACTAAATTTATAATAAATATATTAATATATTAATTGAACAATATAATTTTAATAAAATTATATAAAATAAAACATATATACATAATATATTATAAAAATATATAAAAATATATAAATTATATAACCTCCCCCTACCTACACATTTGAGCAAACAATATATATTTTGCCATGGGTAAATGTCTGCCCTTCCTGGCTGTAAGTATTGAGCACTTAGTGGGTGTTTATTAGAATAAAAAAACACTCAGGGATAAACATGAATAAAAATAATTTTATTTGTTTTTTGCTTTAAGACACAAAGTCCATTTTAAAGAGCTACCTATAAACTTCATTTCTAAAAGAAATAGCATCAAGTATAATAGTTCTAAACTTTATACCACGAATTTTACCATTTCTAGTCCATAAAATTAGGACATCTCTGTGTACAGTACCAATAAATAAGCAGCAAACATTTTCAGTGCCTTTTTTGACGTTTTAATATAAAACTCTACGATGAATGGAAGAACACCTCTAGATCTGGGCAAGGAGGAGAGCAGCTGGAAAGCTCTTTTAGGTCATAATTCAGCAAAAAACCCAAACACTGGTGACTTCTGTTGCTCAATAAAGCAGGGTCTAATCTCTCAGGCGATGCCTTTCAGGCTGTTCCAAAGGATTCAGCAATAATATTTGGAAGGCAACATGGATTTGGAAGTGTCACTGCAAAGTTCACGCTTTGGAGGAGAATCATGCCCAGTGCTGGCAGCAGATCCCAAAAAGAAATGGAGCGGGGGAGCTCTGATTCCCTTGGAGAACCTGCCTGGCAGATGTTGGGTGGGTTAGGAAAGACATCCCTCACTCAGCTGCCTGTCCAGGAGAGGGGATTTTTATGGCACTGGAGCTTCCTGGGAGGGCTGATCCCTTCCAGCTCCTCTCAGCTTCTCCCTGGGGACAAGGTCTCCGTGCCCTGCCCGAGTGAACTCGGAGCTCTGCCCAAAAGCTGGGTGTTGAACTGGGCAAAGGGGCAGAGCTGAGGAGGAGCAGACCCAGCTGGGGTTGGGCATCGTGGCCCGGAGTGTTCAGCTCTCCTGTCCTGCCCTGGAGGACGAATTTCGTGGAGTAACAGCTTTAGAGGGTGAGGGTGAAGTTCACCCTTCCCTCAAGACTCAGGGGTGTGTTTGTGAATCCAACCCCACCCACCTGAGAGTGTTGGTGCAGTGGAATTATCACTTTTACCAAGACCTTCTATTCCCTTCCTTGCATTTAGCTGGAAAAACACTTTATACATCCCTCTGCAGCCCTGGGAGAGAAGCACCTCCAGAATTCCCACCTTCCCTAGGATGTGCAGCCTTTAGAAATGTTCCTCCCTTCCCCATCAATGCCAGAGAGGGGGCCTAGAAAATTACTGAGAGTAGAGCCCTTCTAGTTCAGGTTTTAATTTAATTTCATTTAAGATTAAAGGAAGCCAAAGTGCAGCACAACACTCATGTACCACTGTGCTTAGACCACAAAAAAGGTGCCATGTCAAGTTATTACCCTAAATGTGCAAAGCACGGAGTAAAATGGCAATAAAATGGAATTCTGCTTAGCTCAAGTTAAAATAGGAAATAATAATAATAAAATTGTAATTTGCTTTTGCTGTTCTTTTAAGCGTGAGGTAGATATTAGAGCTCAAAAAATACAACAAGAAATAACATATTTTTGGTGTCACAGGGGAACTCAGTCTGATTCCCGCTGTCTAATTAACTCTTGGCTGATCTACAGAGGCTGTTAATAAAACCACTCTGGGATTTGCAAGCGAATGGAAAACCAGGATAAACAAATGTCCTCCACCAGGGTATTCAAATGAAAACTTTCCTTGAGCCAGAGCACGGAGCCCCTTAACCAGGAACCTTCTTCTGCAGCAATTTAGATCTGATGCTCTGAGCTCGAGCCAGGAAAGCAAAATCAATTTGGGAAATAAAAAATAATATGCCCAGTGGGAGAATGATTCTCAGCTCTGTTCAGGGAAAGAAAGGAATCTGCATCATTGGCAGCAGAGGAATTGCAGATAACAGCACCCAGGATAAAGGAATGCATGTCCAGGGGATGCTGAAAGGGTAAGGACAGCAAAGCTCGGGCTGGAACAGGACTGAGGGTGCCTTCAGATAAGATTTGACCATTCCTAGTTGGGTTGTGCCTGCCAGCCAGGAGCTGAGCAATTCCCAGTTCAATTCCCAAGCTGCCAAGGTGTTTTGTGTGTGGTGGGAGATGGGACAAACCCAGGTTTTTGGCCAGAAGGTGGAACTGTGCTTCCTGTCTCCCGTCTCTCTTGGGTCCCCAACTCCATGGGCTGAGAGTGCAGCCACAATGGTTTCTGCTGTTCCCCAGGAATTGCTTTCCTTCAAAACAGACTACAAAATACCAAAAAGAAAGAACCAGCTGCTCCCTGAGCTGCAGAGTGGGACTGAGAAAGAGAACCTGCTCAGGCTTTAGGTTTTTGCCTTCTGAAATGCAAGTGTCTGTATATTCCCAGGGGAAAGCCTGAACCTGAGTTCACTCTGATGAGGGACCTCTAACTGCATAAAATAAGGATTATTCACACAATAACCCACAACAAAACAGGTTTCTTGTACATCAGCATCACCCAGCTCCATTACTTGGTTAGTGTTTTTGGAAGGGGACCAGGATCAACAGTTGTCACATTAGTTAAGCTGCATTTTTTATTTTATCATAAAACTTTGGAAAAAAAAAAAAAAAAGAAGCTTAGTCAGTTTTTCTGGTCAATACATATCAGTGCTGAGGCACAAGACAATAGACAACCATTCTATAAAATCCTTTACAGTAGCAAAATGCTATACTGGTGTGTAACACCCACATCTGGGCAAAGATCCTTGATAGTTTCTGATTCTTCTAAAGAATGAATTCTCTCCTCATTTCTCATCCGAAATGATGGGCCACTCAGGAGATAAATAAACCAAAGCACAGCGTGGTCAGTTATGACATGGAGAGGGGAAAAACGAGATTCCTTCCAAACTCTGAAATATCCCCGTGGAAAATTTCAGGTGAATTCCCTTAATCCAATTCTTTGGTTTGTAGGGAAGTGCCTCCTTTGGACTGGGGAATGCTCATCACATCCACAGCCCTGTGACATCCCAAATCATCCCAGCAGCACATCCCAGCAGCAAATCATCCCAGCTGAACTTTGGACAGCACAGGGACTGAACACAGCACAGGTTGATGTTGGTAGGATTGCAGCTGCATTCCCTAGAGCTTAAATAAAATTTACTTCTGCATCCATATGGAGAGAAAGTTAATGCTTATTTACCAATATTTAGTTTTTAAGGGGAAAGGAAGTGGGAGGTAAGTGAATTTTTTATGAATTTGGGTTGTGTTTAGTGTTAGTTTTTCGGGGATCAAAGAGATTGGGAAAGAAGACAATTCGTAAGATCTGAAATATTTTGAGCAGAGATAAAAAAATGGTTTGAGCAGTTGTTAAAAAATAATAATAATAATCATCTGATATTTCTTCTTTCAATGGTTTTGTTCTGAAAAGTGCTTTCATTTTTTTTTTTGCTAAGAAATGGAAGGGTCAAACCCTGAAATCACATATTTTACCTCCTTTAGCCCGAGCTGCCTATTTCACCCTTTTTCTCCCGCTTCAGTTTTTTTCTCATAATGGTTTTAGTTTCAAAACCACCCAAAACAAATCACATGATCACTTTGGCCCCAGATTTCAAGGTCACTGGTTCCCATGACCAGATTTCATCAGCTTCTCCCTAACTTGAAAAAGCTGATGCAGAGACATTTCACACCTCCAGAAATGCTTTACATTAAACAACATTTTCTAATCCAATAAACACAAACTTCTGAGAACACTTGTGTCCTTATTTAGCTTTTAAAAAAAAAAAACCAAAACAACTGAGGATCCACAGTTTGGGTTCAGTCTGTTGGAGATATTTCACTTTTAGCTTTTTTTAAGTGGTTTTTACTCTGACTTCATGCCATTGATTTCTGTGGAGGAATATCTGGATCAGAATCAGCCCCTGAATATTATTATATTTGATGCTGTTCCAGAAACATTATTAGCAATGAGAAGAGGGGAAAAGAGAGAAAATTTCCACTGGGGAGATGTGGGGATTAATATTCCTGCATCACTTTAAAACAAGTAATGCCAAATATGTTATTTTATGCCACATAAATTGTGCTAAATGTGCTAAAAGCTGGTGTGTGTAACAGGGTTAAACTGGACTGAAATAAAACTATTCTGATTAGACTAAAATAAATATTTCTGGGCCATGGGCAGTGAACTGAGAGAGTCACACCTGTAATGGAGCTGCAACAGAAACAAATTTGCTGGTGAAGTTCATTGTTAGTGTGCAGAGAGCACAAATAATGTGCCTTGTGCTAAAAAAGGCTGATTATTGCAACGGGCTTGTGGAATTTCTGTGGAATATACACAAATATACATGTCTGGGTATACCTGTGTGCATATCCCACAGAATGCCAAGTGCTGCATCCACCACTCCTCTCCCCCAGCCCTCACATTCCCCATCACTCAGCGCACCAGGGTTAGCTGATGATGACTTTGGATACAGTTTTTATGGAATTCTGCTGTCCAAGCCTACCAGGACTGGGTTGTGCCCTGAGAAAAATGCTACACCACCTCATTTACAGAAAAAAAAAAAAGAGCTTTCTGAATTACTGTAGCTCGGAATAAACAGAATTTCCACTCCAATTTTCTCCAAGGATAAACCGAATTCATCCAATATAGCACTTCACAGAAGTTTTCCTGCCTCTTTCCTGGGAACCACCTGTCCTGGACAGGCCACATTTAAATCTTCCCTTTCTGAGATTGACCACATTGTTTTGTGTGCTCTGCAAGAGCTGCAGATTTTGTGTTTTCGTGAGTTCAGATCCCGTTTTGGGAACACAGCCAAAGGATGAGAAGCTCAGAAGGGTTCAACACGGGGTGTTGAGGGAACATTTCAGAGAATCTGAGATGTGGAAAATCTTAGGGTTTCCCAGAGAATAATTTTGCAGGGATTTTTCTCCAGATTTGACCATGGGGTGGGGGGTCTCTGAGCAGTGAGAACAGCCCAGCCGAGGAGCTGGATGGCCAAACAGCCTTTCTGAGAAGGAACGAGGGCAGGTCGTGTGTGCTGGGCACTGGAGGGATACACAGGGAATAACTGCTCCTGTTTCAGCCTAAAAACAAGGGCTGAACAGCTGGAGGAAACCTGGGAATAAGGACTCCAAGATGGAAGTGAATCTGGCTAATAAAGGGCTAAGAGGATCCTCTGGCCAGGAGGGTTTGTGGGATCACTGCCTTTACTTTCTGCCACCTGAGATGTCACTGGGGTGACTCTAAGAGGGAAGTTTCCTGTAGGAAATGGCATTTGGCTAAGGAGGTGTCCATACAGGACAGGGCCAAGCAGGCAGGAAGGTGCCTGTGGGAGAAAGGAAATGAAGGAGAAGTCGAAGAAAGGACGGGAAACCAAACTGTGGTGAGGTTTGGATGCAGGGACGTTGTGAAGGTCTCCCCCTGGACCCACAATGCCTCAAGGAGAATCTGGAAGCAAAACAGCCACTTGCTGAGGAAAGGAGGCCAGTCAGGATGTTCTCCTGGCTGCTGGGATGTGTTCAGTGCTGACTCAGGGTGGATAAAAGAGTGCAGGACTGCGAATCTGGGATCCAGAACAGGGAAGGATGGTCAAAAAGCTGGTTTTTTTTAGATGATTCACTACATGAAAGACCTGCTAGTTTTCACCTCAGCATGCAGGTGCTTACACTAAGCCACGAAGAGGCAGAAATCTGGTGTTGGTTGGCTGGACCTTCCCACCTCCTGCTCTGCTCCTCTCCTCCTTCCACTCCCAGCCTTGGCTTTCCTCTCTACTCTGTTTCAGCTGCACTGGTGGCTTTTCCTTGTCAGCTCAAACGGATCTTTATATGAGAAAAAACTGTCTCCTGCTGGGAGGAGACCTGCCATGGGCAGAGCAGCCTGGTGGCACTGCTGCCTGCAGGATCACACGTGGTTTTTAACAGCTGGGCTGTCTCCACTAAAGAGCTTCTCTGCCCAGTTCAGCTCCTCAGCTACAACCTCCATCCCCAGTGCTACACTAGTGGTGTGAATTTGGGCTCCACCATCACTTGGAGCAGGAATATCAGTTTAGGAAATCAAGCCTTGCTGTCATTTCTGGCCAAGAAGTGGAAAACTGGAGGGAACCCCATGAGGTGAGGCAGGAAAGGGAAGGAGTGGCAGAGGGTGAAGCCTGGAGGTCTCAGAGGAGCTGGGTGGTGGGTGCTGGGGTGTGAGACCTCCTGGAAGTTGCATTCAGCTGATATATTCATCTAAATATTACAGTCAAATGTGTTTGGGACATGCCCTAAAATAAATAGGATTCCTTTGGTTGACTCCAGTGGGAGTTGGACCATCACAGCCTGGGTAAATAGAGATCCCTGCTTCAGAAGATGCTGTTAGATTGAAGTCCCCTGTTTTTAGCTGTTCAGTTTTAAGGAGGGTGGCCACTGTAAGAAAAGCCACTGAAAGTCCAGATCTCTGAGAACATGAGTCATTGCCAGGGCTGGGTTTTGCTGCAGGAGCAGAGGGAAAGCTGGGGACTTTCCCTGAGGGACAGTGAGGACCATGCAAATAAACAAGGTGGGAAGTGAGACCCTCCTGAGCTCCACACCTGCCCAGGGCACACCAGGACGGTGTCTTTGCATCCTCTGACCCTGTGGAGGGACAACTGGTGGTCAACCTTCACCCAGGGAGTCCCTCGAGGTCAGGGCAGCACCGCTGGCAATGGTTGCACAAGGGGAAGCACCAAGATTTCTTTATGCATCAAACATGACCAAAAGCAAAATATTGCAGAGGCTTTCCCTCCAAATTTCAGTGGCTGATTTAAAAGTGTGCTAAGTTTTGCTGCGTGTCTCTCTCTGCCATGATTTTTTTTCTGTTTTCCTAATATTAGGACCTGGAGGGGAGATGCCACTTTCCTGCTGTTGGTGTGTGTTCCCTACATCTTTCAGGTAACATTTTGAGGCTGAGTGTTGATTTAGAAAACTGTAAACAATTTTTTTTCTTTGGAAAAAAAAAAAATTTCAAGTAGCTGCTGCAAACCACGAGACACAATTTTAATCTACTTTACAGGGAAGTTGGAAGGGATTAATTAAGCAGTTAATAATTCGCCTGAGCTTTCTGTTAGTGCAAAGTGCTGAATCTATTCATAAGGAAATGATGGAAAGTCATTACCTTTTAGAACCGAGAACCTGAAGGAGGGTCATGCAAAACTATACTGGAAGTGCTGGAGAAAATTCAAAACACTTTTTGTTTCGGAGCTGAGGAAATTGGATATTGGAGGTGGAAATAGAGATGTAGCTTAGCTGCAATATTCCAGATCAACATTCCTCCCCACAGGTATCAGCTGTTCCCCCTTAGCTTACAAAGCTTTGAAGAACTTTCAAATTTTACTCTCAAAAGTACATTTTTTTCCCTCCAATCAGACTTTCACTTTTCTCTTTGTTTTTGTTTGTTTGGTTGGTTGGTTGGTTGGTTTTTGGTTTTTGGTTTGGTTTTGTGTTTTTTTGGTTTTGTTTTTCTTTTGGTTTGTTTGTTTTGGGGATTTTGTTTTTGGTTGGGGTTTTTTTGGTAGTTCTTTTTTTCCTCTTGGTTTTGTTTTTTTTTTTGGTTGGTTGGTTGTTTCTTGTTGGTTTTTTTTTTGGTGGTTTCTTTTGGTTTTGGGAGGGGATGTTATTTCAGTTCAACCTGCAACTTCAGCTTTCCCTACCCATTAAATGAAGGCTCCAATGAGCTGCAGGGGGGTGGTGGTACAGAGGAGGGACAACAGCAGGAATCGCACCCCAAGGCACACCCAACAAAGCCAAAGTCCAACAAGGTCCCCCCAAGGCCCTGAAGGGAAAACCTCCCCAGCTGCTGGCAGAGACCTACAGCAAAAAGGCCCCAAAGAAGGTTTTGTGCTCCTTGGTGTAATCCACCAGCTTGATGTCGCTGACGTTGACCATCAGCTTGTCCCCCACTTCCAAGGAGACCACAGCTCCCAGATAAATGGGCTGGTACCAGCCATTCCAGTTCTCACTGAGGGTCTTGGTGCCTGTCAGCAGCTGGGTGGGCTCGGGGTAGCTGTCAGTGACCTTGGTGATGATCTCAGTGACAGAAATGTGTTTGCTGGGGCTCTCGATGAGCCCTCGGAACGTGACCTGAGCATAGACATAGTAGTCCCCAGACACAGGAATCACCAGAGCGTTGCTGGAATAACTCAGGTTGTTCTTGGTAAAGGCCAAGCCTCGCTTGTCTTCCCACTGCAGGATGGGCAGGTGGTTCCCCACGGCGCTGCTGGGGTCTTGTCTCTTCACTGCGGGAGGAACAGAGAGGGAGAGGAGGTGGGTTAGGTCACTGCAGCCAGGGCTGTGCTGCTGGGTGAACATCTCTGCTTCAGGGGGCAAGGAGATCATAGAATCATAGAATCATAGAATCATAGAATCATAGAATCAGCTGGGTTGGAAGGGACCTCTGAGATCATCAAGTCCAACCCTTGATCCATCCCCGCCGTGGTTCCCAGCCCATGGCACTGATGCCACATCCAGTCTGTCCTTAAACACCTCCAGGGATGGAGAATCCACCACTGCCCTGGGCAGCCCATTCCAATGGCTGAGCACTCTCTCTGGAAAGAAATTCTTCCTAATATCCAACCTAAACCTCCCCTGGCATGGCTCAAGACTGAGCCCTCTTGTCTTGCTGAGAGTTGCCTGGGAAAAGAGACCAACCCCCCCTGGTTCCCCCCTCCTGTCAGGGAGTTGCAGAGAGTGAGGAGGTCTCCCCTGAGCCTCCTCTTCTTCAGGCTGAACAGCCCCAGCTCCCTCAGCCTCTCCTCACAGCACTTGTGCTCCAGTCCCTTCACCAGCCTTGTTGCTCTCCTCTGGACCTGCTCCAGGACCTCAATATCCTTCCTGAACTGAGGGGCCCAGAACTGGACACAGATCAAACAGGGTGATCAAAATAAGGACAGAAATGTTCTCATTTCACAGCTTGAATCGGCTGCAGGCCAGCTGTGCAGTGGGATTTCCAGGGGTGCTCACTGGGTTTACCAATGTCATTTGATTTTACCAAAAGCTCAGAAGACCCCCTTACTGTGCTGGCAGAATGTCCACCATGTGTCACCAAGCTCTGAGACATTTGAACTTCTCTTCCAGCCAAGTTGCTCCCTGAAGGGGGTTTGAGCTTTCTCATCCTCCTGAGTGCTCTCAATCAAATCTTTTACTGTAGGTTTGCCTTTGTGCCATTTGATTTTACCTAAAGCTCAGAAGACCCCACTGTGCTTCAAGAGGCCCAATTTTGAAGCAGCACACCATGTTTAAAACCATTTTTCTCTTTGGCTGGGACAAACCCCTAAGCTTGGTGTCAGCCTCAACACTCCTCCAGGCTTTTTCTCAATCTTGTTGGCAGCTGATTACAAGCAGAGCTCTAATCCAGACCCCACCATCAGCTGATCCAAGCTGAGGATGCTCCCCAGGCTGCAGACTCTTAGGGGAACAATCAGGGAATTGCTGCCCTATTCCCTTCACCTTTCCTCCACCATTTAAATGTCTCTCACACCACAGCCAGGAGAACAAGCCTCAGCACTTGCACATTTTTCTGCAGGGAAGCAAGAGTTGTCTCTGCTCTTTACTGGCTGCCACATAAAATCGTGGTAAAACACCAATTGTTGTGATAAAACACAGGCAGTGGAAAGGAAGAGGATAAAACCCATCAAGATCCTGCCAGGTGTTAAAATGAACCTGGAAAATCAATGAGGAATGTTGAGAATGACTGAGGGAACTGATTTCCAGGAACTGAGACCTTTTTAATGAGCTTGAGTTATTGTTTAAAGTTAGTTTTGATTCCATATTTGGGGAAGGGGTGTGTGTGCATGGGCAGGGAGACAAACAGAATGGAGGGAAGGGAAGGCTTTGAAGTTCCCTTGGCAATAACCATTAGGTTTATCCTGGGTGAGATGAGATTCAGAAAAGGGAATGTTCTCAGCTCCCAGGGGCATCCATTCCCTTTCTTGTCTAGCAGTAAATAATCCATAAGGAGCCCAGAAGGTGTTGGGAGAGCAATTCCTTGCATATTCTCTGAGTAGCACAATAAAATAATGCCCTTTTTTTTCCAGCCTGCCTGTCAGTGCTGCTGAAGTATCAAATCTTTCTGATCTTTCCCCAGGAGGCAAAGAACAAAGGGAGAGTGCTTCTGTGTGTGGGAACACCCACAGGGATTGTGGGAGCAAGCCAAGCTAAATTATGGAAGTATTGTAAGGACTATGATGTTTAGAACCAATGGAACTTTGCCTGATACAGAAGGAGAGGAATAAAAGAAGGTAAAAGAGAAAGTAGTCGTGGTCTGCCTTCCTCCTCATCCACCTCTGGGTGTCAGGGACTGATCTGAGTCCTGGCAGGAGCTCAAGGAGCTTGGAGTCAGTCTAAGACTTACAGGAGCTTGGGGTAACACATCAGAGAGCAACTCACAGCAGAGGAGAACTTGTTTGAGATAGGACGGATCAGAATATTTCCAAAAAATGTCCTGGGCTCTTTTCCATCTTGGGAATTTTTGGGGGGGGGGAATGGAGGAGAAGCTGCCTGTGAAATATTCCTGTCTGTGCAGATGACGTGTTTCAGATGTCGATGACACACAACTCCTCAGCGTTCCTTATAACTAAGAGGAGCTCAAATGATCTACATGATTTCAAAACTTTGAGAATTAGGCAAGTTTAACAGTTATAACCTCCTTTTTTAGGATAAATCTCACTCTATTGAAGCTCTCTATTTTCAAGTTAGTTAATTTTTCCCATTCTTTCAGTGCTGGTCAAGAGGAAAAATACATGTTCAAGTAGTACAATACATACTCAAGTTGAATATAATATTGAAATACATGTCCAAGTGCCTTTCTACACATCCTTTTCTAGCAGCACTTGTACTTTGCACTTGCCATTTATTTATTGATTTCATAAATTATGGAGCTACACTTCCTGCAAACATACCTGTTGTGCTAATTCTTGAGGTAAGTAAAATCTGCTTTTAATAAGGGATTCATTACCACGGTTCCTTCCACTATAAATTTCTGGCATTCCTTACTTTTCCTGTCCCCAAATCCCTTTTGCTTTAGTCTCTGGCTGGAGAATTCCTGTTGCTTGTCATATTTGGGGTGTATTTTGTGGCATAGTGAACTTGGAGGGTTTCTACAACTCTGAGCCCTCCCCAGTGTGAGACTCTAACCCTGAACTCTGCTCTGAGGCTCAGCAAGAGATTTGAGTCCGAGCCTTGCACAACGTGTACAGCAAAATCCTGTGGCTGCAGGGTTTCTGCTGCTCAAATTCATGCCCTGAGAACTTAACACAGCCCTTAAAAGGTGCTTTGGAACTGAAGGTGATGCTCTCCTCAGATTTCATGATGTATTTAGGTACCACTGCACACAGTGAGTGTGAGCCAGGAACCCGATGGAGTCTCTACAGCACAGGTCACCCAGCTGAGCCACAGGCTGGTGACAAGAAGGAAGAGATGCTGGTCTTCATCCTGACCCAAAGTGCAACCAGATAAGTGGAGGGGGGGTGATGGCAGGGATGGAGAAGTCAGAACCAAGGATACATCAATGGGGATGGAGAAGAGCCTGAGCTGGGTATTCCCACAGCTCGTGCCATTCCTCACTAGTTACAACCTCCCGGGGAGAGGAGACCTTGATGTCAGTTTGGATAAGCTCAAAATGCTCAGTGTGTGTGAAAGAGGCCGAAATCAGGTGGAAAATTCATTATAAAGAACAGAGAGCAAAATGTTGAGTTATTGATGCCAATTCAGTGACACATTCCCATGGAAGTGCTCTGGCTACTTCTCATTCCTCTCACTCCTCTGCTTTCACCTTCAGAAATATGTCCCTAAAACTAGAAAATTACAGACTGAAGGGAGATCTGGGGAAGATTTCCTGCAGGTGAGGGTTTGTAGTCTCCCACTTTCACTCTGACAACGGTACCTGAGCTGCAGGAATGTAACAAAGAGCAGGGGAATAATTATTCCTTTTACTCTTTCTAGGATAAGTCATGATTTCTGAGAAAAGAAAACCAGGGTGGAACCCAATAAATTATTGTGCACAAAAGCTGAATATAACAGGAAATGTTTTCTGTTAAATTCTGTTGAATATAACAGGAAATACAATGTGCTGTTAAGCTTGGAAACTCATTGTCACGAGGTACAGCACCAGAAATACGTTTGGGCTAAGAAAAGGTCAAAGTTAAATCCATGGATATTGGATTCCCTGATGCCTACACAGCACAGCAGGTTGGGTGTGGGTTTTCTGCACAGACAGGAGACATAAAATCCCCTTAATCCTCTCTTTTTGTGCTCCTGGCCGTGGCCAAGTGTGACCATGTCACAGCACCAGGTGGAGAGGATGGGCTCAATCCCAGGGAGGCTGCTTGGGAATGATGGTGAAGGAATTTTGGTCAATATGGGGCCTGAGGAAACTTGAAGAAAACTGTTGGGTGCTTCCCTGTGGCAACTGGGCTTTTGTGCAACCTGGGGGAGTTCCCCTGAGCAGAGCAGTGCTTGGCTGCTCCTCTGGGTCACTGCACCAGGAGCCTCTGGACCTCTTTTACCACAGGGTCCCCCTTGGAAACTGGAGGAGACGTGGTCCTTGTGCTCCTGCAAACGTGCACTTGAGCAAAGATGGGATTTTGGGCAAGGCCAGGTTGGTTTTGGAGCTCTGTGACAAAGGGGTGGGGACCATCAGGAAGGAGTTTGTGGGTTAGGGAAAGAAAACTCTGCTGGGAAAGGAATCAGCCCTGAACTACTGATGGATTGAACCCTGGAGGTGGGTTTGTGTGAAGGGTCACACCATGTCCTGCTTCAGGTTGGAAAGAGCATCCTGGGGCAGCACTCAGGGGTTTGGGGAAGTCTCTGCACTGAGCTGGACTTTAGGGAGGTATAAATTGCCTCAGATCAGCTGGAAAATCCTCCAGCACTTTCCTCTCTTCTCTGCTAATGCCTGAATTTTCCAGGTGGGTCGAGCTGGTGAGGATGGAGCTGGGGGATGTCTCGGGGCAGTGACAGCCCTCAAGGATGAGCTGGGGAGATGGGAACCTTGGAGATGCTGGCAGGCCCTCAGAAAGGCATGGAATCCCTTTGGAAAGGCATGGCAACCCTTTGGAAAGGCCTGAAAGCCCCTTGGAAAGACATGACAGCCCACCCTGCAATAGGGCTTTGTGATACCACCTTCCTAACACAAGAGAAAGGGTTGGAGGGTTCAGCCTGGCATTACCCTCCCTTTGCTTGCTCTGACGTGTGTTAGAGATGATCTCACTGGAAAAGGGGGGGATTTGATGGGAATATGGTGTGTGTGACCCAAGTCAGGCCTTGCAGAAAAACAAAGTCTAAAACTGGCCTTATTTGACCTGATTATGCTACGAATCTGGTAGTTCTTGCCAATTCACTGCTCCACAAGGGATCACTTGAGCTCCTTCCCCTGCCTTTTTCGAGGGATTCAGCAGATCTCTGGGATATCAGGCACTTATTTAAGCTCAGTTTCAAGTGGAAGAAACAGCTCATTCAGTGGAAGAAACAGCTTGGCAAAGTGGTGACATTTCTGTCCTTTACCTCCCTTGTGGGCCCTTTCCTGCAGACACAGCCTGCACTCAGTCTGTCATTGTCAGCAAGGCAAAGCTGATGATTATTTTCCCCCCGTTTCCTGCAACACCTGATCCTATCAGATCCATGCAGAACAAGGCTATTGCACCACAACATCTGTAAGACCCCCCAGGAAAGGCTTCAGTTTGGAACAAATTTACCTGTTAGGTGAGCTCGGGGCTTCTCTGCACTGGAAAGTGTGTCTGTAACTGAGGGAGAGGGAAAAAAAGAGGTGTAAGGCTGTTTGCTGCTGTTCAAGTCATAGAATCAGAGTCTCCAACTCCTGGCCCTGCCCAGGACACCCCAACAATCCCACCCTGTCCCTCAGAGCGTTGTCCAAACCCTCCTGGAGCTCTGGCAGCCTTGGGGCTGTGCCCACTGCCCTGGGGAGCCTGGTCAGTGCCAACCACCCTCTGGGGGAAGAACCTTTTCCTAAGTCAACAAGATGTGAGTGGTGATGATGACACCAAGGAAATGGTGTGCAAGCCCTTTCCATTTCCACGGGGAGTCAGGAGTTATTTGCTGTGATCTCTTATTGACACCACTGAGGTGACAAAATCCCTTTGCAGTGAGTGAGTTTGTCAGAGCTGCCGGAGGGTGAACATGGATGAGATTTTGGCATGCAGGGGCTCCCAAATTCCTGCTTTTGCATGTTCAGGGGGTCACACTGATCCCACAGAGCTGCAGGAGAGGTCTGTGCCTGCACAGACAGAGCACAGCCCTGGGGTTAGACATGCTCACCCACTATGCCCCCAGTTACCTCCCTGCATCTTGTCACCCACGTTTGCCTCTGGTTGCCCTGGTTGTTTGGAAGGAGGGATTAGGGAGGTGAGAGCAGGAGGCAGCAGCATTCTTGGATTGTATCCAAAGCTGCTGGGATGGGAGAAAGGTCTGGCAAACTTACCATCTACTGCCCGTTGCTTCAGAAAGAGGGAGCCCCTCTCCTCTGGGACCTGCAGGAGAGATTTACCAGCAGTTAGCTCAGGGTTCCAGGAGGAACCTCCACAAAGGGGCTTGTCTGAGTTATCCCAGAAAATGGAATGTGCTACAGCAAGTCAGAGAGTTCACCAAGAGCTTTAATGAAAAGTGAGGAGCCCTGACAAGGCTTTGCTTCACTGCAAGAGATTTCTCCTGTAGGTTTGAAACTGCACCTCTGAAAAGGTGCCAGAGACAGGACCTGGGCTTCTGGGGGTGAGATTTGTTAAACTCCAGTCTGGATGAGCCCTTGGCAAAACTGGGAGAGGCCCAGCAGAGTGGGCAGTGGGAATTAGGCATTGCCAGCCCTCCTCTGGGATGGTGACTCCACCAAGCACTGCTGGAGCTCCTCTGCTGCTCAGAGCCTCCTGTCCCTCAACCCAGGCAGAGCAAGCAGAGCAACATGGGCAATGCTCCCCTGTCTCAAGACCTGGCAGGTCTGAGCCTTTACTGGGTTCCTCCATAACAAAGAGACTTACTGAGGTGTATCAGCTACACCTGCTTTTCACACACAGAGTCAGCCAGGTTGGAAAAGACCTCTGAGTCCAACCTTTGACCCAACCCCACCTCGTCAACTGGACCATGGCAGTCAGTGCCACTTCCTGCATCGGTGTGATTTCAGACTGTGGATGTGCTGCTTGGGCCTGCCTCGGATGCTGGGTGACCTGCTGGGCAGGCAGAGAGGAGCTGAGCAGCGTGAGAGAAGAGCTGAGCAGGTCTGAGAGAGCAGCTGGCAGAGGGTGAGCTCAGCAGCTCGCTGACACTGTGCCAGGGGAGGGCAGGGTGGCTCATCCTCCCTCAGCTCTTACCTCCTAGAGCTGAGCACTCCCAGCACTCCCTCCTGCAGGGCACAGCCCTGGGCCCTGCCAAGTGCCTCTGATGTTGAGGTGGAGCAGTTCCCAGGGGCTGTGCTGCCTGCCTGGCACACGCCTGCCAGGGCTGCTCCTCCTGACTCACACCCGGGCACGGCCACGTGCCAGCTCCAAAGGGAGGTTGCTGTGGGATGCTGACTCTGGATCCAGCTCCCTGGGGAGTGAGGGGCATCCCCTGTGCCACCCCAGGGCACAGCAGGGAGCAGCCAGTGTGGGGTGTGCAGCCAGCTCAGAGCTGACTCCCAGGGCTGTTGGGAACCCCCATCACACCTGTCAGAGCCCACGGGGTTGCTGTGGTTTGGTTTATGGACAGTTCCCAAAAATACATTGAATAAACTGCCACTGGCCAACTTGCAGCAAAGGGTTTGATGCATTTTTAATAAGCAGGCTGGAACAGGATTAGTATGGAAATGCTGGAGCTGTCTGCTGGTGGCTGTGTCTCACACAGCTTCAAATACCACAGGAGAAGTGGAAAATAGGCGATTTATGTTAGAGGAGAAGTAGAAAATAGATAATTTATATTAGCTGGGGAAAGGAGAATGTTTGTGGAAGAAGAAGCAGGCTGCCTGGGTTCAGGGACTGCTGGCTAGTCTGGTAAACCCAAAGCTAATCTGAGGTTTTATCAGCAGTAAACATCCGTGTGCTCCTGCAGAAAACTGTAATTTCTGCAATAGTTGCTCCAGTGTGTTGGGAAAAAAACACAGCAGGAAAACAGCCTTGCCCACCTGCACACAACTACATCACCCCACAGCCTCCTGCTCTGCTGGAAGTGCCCTCTGGCAGAGGTGGTGGTGTGACAGCTCAGGGTAGGGCTGAGGGAGAGTTGCTGTGTGGTCAGGGAGATGTCAGGGCCTTTCATTGTGCCCAAGGACTTTCTCCAAGGTCCTGCTTGCTGTGGTGCCTAAACATGTCTGTGCTGTTGATGTGACACAGTCACAACCAGGTGACTTTGTCCTTCCCCTGCTGGGAAGCTCAAGATCAGGACTGAGGATTTCCCTCACGCTCTGCCCTTACTTTCAGCCACATGGATGCAAATATGAGTGCATTTGCACCATTATTTGTGTGACACTTCCTACAGAGTTGCCAAGTGACATATTTTCTAGCAGTGTTAAGTACTGCAAGGAGCTGCAAATCAACCACAAACCTACATTTCAGTCTGGAACTTCTGGGGAACTGTTTGCATACTTGAAGCCTAATTTCTGCTGACGTACTTCAGATAAACTTGGATGTTGCAATACAAACAGAGGTGGTGGGAAAATGGGAAGGAGAGCGAGAAGAATCCTGCTTCTTTGTAAAAGGTAACAGAATGGTTCTGTTTAAACCTGAATTTACTTCTTTCCAAAGAAATCCAGATGGAAACTCCAGGTGCAGGAGCTCCTTCCCAGATGCTAAAGGACAGTGGGATGCAGATAGAGCAGGGTGCTGCAAGGTGGGAAGTTATCCTGCTGTTGGCAAAGCCATGGCTGGTCTTTTTATTCCTAATTGTGCTTTCTGATAAGGATAAAAATAGAAATCTCTTAGAGAAAATGTTTTGGCACCAGGCAGTGCTACATAATGAGCAGGTGTCAGTAATACTTGTCCCAAACAGGCACAGATGTTGTACATTGATGGTGAACAGAGCTAAGCAGCAGGAGACAATTGATCATTTACACAATTAGTGCTTTTCTTGTCTCTCTTTTCCTTTCTTGCTGAAAAGTTCACTGCCTTGCTTTGATTTTCCCTTTGGTTACTGGGGAGAGACCAACCAGCCCTGAGTGATGCTGAAAATCCCACCTTCCAGCTGACTCACAGACATCCTGGACAGGCAGCTGTTACCCTCAGGGCATGGATGCAAACCTAGGTGGTTTTGGTGTCAAGGATGTCCAAAAGCCCCAGTGCATTTATACCCAGGTATTGCTAAACCCAAAAAGAAGGGCTGAACATCCCCTGTTCCTGTGCTTTGGCTCTTGAACCTCTGGACAGGGCCAGGGATATCCAGCAGAGAACAGTGTGGGAAAAGCAGCTGGCACTTCAGGCAGAGGCATTAATAAACAAAACATGCCCAGTACCTCCATCCACTCCAGTTCTAGCACAGGACACTATTTTACAGCTCATAGGTGGTACACAGAGCCAAGTTTTGCTCTCTCCAGAGATGCTGCATGGCCTGGGCTGGGTGTTTTTGGTAGGGACCTGTCCAGTGCCAGTAAAAACTGGCCTCAATAAGAACATTTTGGCTGGACAGTAGTGCCCAGAGGAAGTCTGGACCCAGGGCACATACTCTTGGCCTTCTGTGCCCACAAGGACCACGTGCATCCAGCAGCAGTGGCCACTCAGGAGTTTTACTGCTGCTCTTGGGAGGGGAACCCCAACACCTGGGCCCATCCAGGGACAACACCCCCTGCTCCTCCCCAGGCATTTCTCCATCCCTACACATCAGGAAGCCATTTCAGAGTCTCTTTCCCATGTGGGGGGATCTTTTCTAAGCTTTGTTGCCAGATTTCTGACTTCCTTTGGGATGGGATCCAGGTGGAGCTGCTGGGACTTTCAAGCCCCTTCTCCACTGCCAAGCTGCCATGGCACAGACGTGGCACACAGGTTCACAAGCAGCCCTTTGGACAGGCTCTGGAATTTCTCTTTGTGGTCCTGACATGCCAAGGATGCCATGAAAATAAACCCAAGTTTGTTTCCAGGCCACAGGACTGGATGCTCTGCTTTCCTGGGCCAGCTGAGCAGGTTGCTGGGGCAGCCAGAGATTCTCTTGGCTGCTGAGCTGCTCCTTTGAGAGATTTATGAACTCAGACTGAAACTTGGCTTCCCTTTGGGGAAGGATAAGCAGCACTCCTGGGCCTTCCTCTGGAAGGGCACCACTAGAGCCTTTATATGTTTTTCCTGCTAATAACACAAGCCATGTGTTATTATTTAAAGAACTCCATTTTCTCACCTCACTCTGTCTTGGAGCATAAAAGAAAGTGACTTCTCTTTCCAAAAGGAGCAGTGCAGTGAGCCTGGAAGGTGTCCAGGGAAACCATCATCAAACTTGAATTATTCATCCAAGGTTCATTGTACCATAACAGACGGAAAACCGGTGGCTCACACATGTTGTAATGACATAACTTGCCCTGCTTTTTCCTGAAAGGGACATTTCTAGGGGAAAGGTGAGTTTGCATCCCTTCAGAGGCAGGAGGTGACACCATGTGCACCCACACAGAGGCAGAGATGACCAAACTGCCTCACCCCGCAGGCAGAGTGCCAGGAAAAACACACCCCTCTTGCACAAACCTCCCCTTCTCCTCCCCTTGCTCCAGGAAGGACTCACTCAGGAATTTACTATGTTTTCTTCTCACATGCTGAGTCCCTCCCTCCTCCCAGGACTGTCCCCAGAGCACGAGAAGGTGACAATCCAAGCATGTGTGGGCTGAGCTCTAGTCCTGCAGCAGTGAGAGGGTTCCTCCCGTGGGCTCTCTGCTGGGAGGGTCAGCAAACCAATGCTCATCTGGGGCAAACTGGGGTCTGCCCACTGGTCCCAGTATGCCCAGGGCACCCACACCCCAAAACCAGTGCCACAGAGAGCTCTGACACACACATCTGGTCCCAATAGTCCTGGTCTGGGCTATCAATGGAGCACATGGGGAAGGAGCCATTTAACAATCCAGTTCTAACTCTCCAAATGCAGAAGGAGATGCAAAAAGACGTTTTCCCAAGAAGCATTCCCACGGACTGGAACGGCAGGACTGAGCTCCTGGGTTCAGTGTGTGACATGACCCTTTGGGGACTTTATAGACAAAGCCACACAGGTGGGAAAATCCACCCATCTGCCCTTTCCTGCTGGACAACACCGATGGCAGAGCCAGAACACAGGAGAATGAATGAAAAACTGAAAGCAGGCAGGAGCCAGCTGAGGGGCAGCTCCTCCCACTGCACAGCGGGCACCCAGCCAGCCCCACGACTTTCCTCTTCCTCCCTGGGACTCACAGGGGTTGTTAAGTCATCTGATCAGCTCGTTACATCACTGTGGGAATGTTACATGCTGATAACTGAGTGCACAAGAGTGGATGTAACACCAGGGCAGCCCGGGTTGGAGCGGTGCTCAGGGCTGACGTTGTGCTCTTCTCCTTAAGTAGCCAAGCCCACTAGTAAAAACACTTTTCTCTGCTAACTCTGCCAACAGGATCAAGAGCCAGGAACGCATCAGATTGATCAAACAAGCTCACACTTTGTTATTCTTTCACTCTGTTTCAAGGCTGAGCTGTTCTGCTCTGTACAACCTCAAGCAAAGCCCGGTGCAGCTGAGACTCTTCACCTCGTGTGCACCCACTGGCCTCAACAGCAGTGGCAGGGTCGGGGCAGTAACACATTTCACACAGGCAAGGAACTGGCAGGTTGGACAGAAGAGGTGCCACACAAGGCTGCATGAAGGTAGAACCAGGTAACACAGAGGATGCTGCACTGGGGAACGAGCTCAGGGTCAACCAGGGGCTGGCACATCCCTGCAGGGCTCTCACACCCCCTAAACATCCCCAGGCTAAACAAGGTTACAAACCTGCCTTCGAGGCCTCTTCCTATTTATCCTAAATAAGCTCCTAGCAAGCACACTGATTAGCTGGGGGATTTCAGAGCTGAGGGTAGAATTCTCCAGACACACATGCACCCTGGTGGCATGGCACAGTCCTGCTGAATTCACAGTGTCCCGTGGGAATGGGCACTTGCAGACTGGCACCAGAAGGGATGGAGCAGCATGAAAGAGTGTTAGAAGCAGCACCTCATGAACTGGGAGCAAAGGGAGTGCAGCTGTCAATGGAGAAGAGCTGAGAAGATCCCTGGATCCAGAGAGAGTTTTAAGGGAGAGTGAAAAATAGGGAGTGAATTTTAGGGCCAGGCTCCTTGTCTCAGATCAGATCTCTGCAGAAGTTTGCATTAATAACACACAAGAACTGTCAGCCCAGTGATGGGGGACCTACCCACTGACATCACAGCCTGGTCAGCTGAAATCAGACACCGGGAGGGGAAGTCTCAGATTTAACCCCAAAGAAGGGAGGAAAATGAGCCACAGTGTGAAAATCTGGCTGAAATCAGTGGAGAGACACTGATTTACATCAACTAGTGGTTTTTGAAGCATTGCCTGCAGCATGCCAATAAAAGTTTTAAAGTCATGCATTGTACTGTGACCTCAGCGAAATTAAGACAAGAACAGGAACCGTTAGTTAAAAAGTCTGAATCACAGAATCACAGAATTCTGAGCAGTAATATGATTTATCCCGGGCGGTTTTTCTCAGCGTAAGAAAGGAGGAACATAACAGCGAGCCTCACACATTCCCTTAAACGCGAGAAACTCGTAAAGAGAATTAAAAGACCCGAACAAACGCAGCCCTGGAGGCGCAGGACGCTCCTCCCGGCAGGAATGAGGAGCGAGTGCCTTACCTGGCTGCCGCAGGAGCTGGGCGCTCGCAGGTTCCCAACCAGCAGGTAGGCGATGGGCAGCATGAGGACCAGCACCGAGAGCAGGCACAGCAGCACCGCGCACCGTATCCTCCTCAAATCCTTCCTGAGGAGCATCCCAGAGCCTGGGCTGATCCCGGGAGCCGCTGCCTCCGGCGTTATCTCGACCACGCGCTCCATGGCAGCTCCTGCCGGGCGAGATGCTCTTCCTCGCTGGGAGCCGGGGACGGCAAAACCTCCTCTGGCGTCTGCCCTGCATGGAGACCCCCATTAAATAAGAGCTGCCCCGAGTGTGGGAAGGCACCGACACACACACACACACCCTCCCTCCCGAGGAATGCGCCGCCTACAATAGAAACCCAAGCGCGGGGACCGGGAGCTCCGGGCTCCCCGCGCTCCCTGCCCGCTCCCTGCCTCCCCACCGCTTTTTTTTTTTTTTATTCTTTCCTCCCCCCTCTCTCAGTGCTGAAGGAAGCCAGGAAAGTCCCAGTGGGTGGAACCAGGATAAACCCTGCTGCTGGGCTGGAGAGACTTGAAAGCTTTTCCGCATGGCAGAGGGAACATGAAACCAATGGGAGTGAAAGTGAGAAGCAGGGGGGGAGCGAGAGCGGCAGAGGGGACGAAGCCCGGCAGTTTCTTCTTTCCCAGACAAAGGGGAAGAGGATTTTAGGGAAGGTGAGGAGTAAGTGACCCCAAAGAAGGGCTCTGGTTCTCTGAAACGTTGCTTCATCTCTACATTTTAGCAGAATCCACATCAGGCTGCAGGTTGCTCAACGTGCATCTTTTGCACCAAAGAGTGCAGGGTCAGGCCTGAAGTGGGATGTTTGTCTGCTCTGGGGTTCTTCTCCAAAATCATTTTAATTGTGCTTTCAGGAAAGCCTGTTATTGTTTCTTGAAAATCAATGTGACTTCATTGCACTTGGAAGAAAAATATATCATCTTCCTTTATTGACAGCTGAGAAGGGCTACTCCTATGGACAATCTCTGGAGCTGCTCAACAACAGGTCTGGAGGAATAAGCTGATGTCCAGCTGGAAATAACTCCTGTATCCCAGGGAAGGCTAATTCTTGCTTGCTCCTTACCACTCCACAGCAGCCCCCTCCTCCAGTGCCATTTAGGAAGTGCTTGGCAGGACCCATCTGTGGACATGTTGTCATTTAGATTTACCCAGGCTGTTGAAATCAGAATTTTTTTCCCCAGGAAAGTTCTCTTTAAAATGGAAACTTTCTCTGATGTCTATGTGCACACACAGTGATGTTCAGAAACTTCTCCTTTTTCCCTGGGTAGAGAAACAGGCTGGAAACTTGCAGATTTCTTAGTGAGAGAGCAACAAGGTTTGGTTTCCCTCACCTCCCCGTGAAAGGCATTTCAGGTTTGGGTTATTAAAAAATAAGGTCAAAGAAAGAAAACTATTTTCTCAGATGTCCCAGGACATCTGTAAAATATTCATTAAAAATTCAACCAGCTCTTGTCACTTCAATAACAGACTATTACAGCAGTCTGGAGAAGCTCTTGATACACCAGAGAGGTAAAAGTCATGCTCTGAGAAGAACACGTGGTTTGGTTAGTGAGGGTGACTGAGGCTGCCAGCAGCAAGGATGGGATCCCTGCCAGCAGGCTGGAGAGGGAATAGGCCAGGGAAAGAGAAAGTGTGAAGGAGTAAGCAAGAAATAGTGAAAACCAGCATGGTTTAAAAGAGAACTGGTAAATCACAGGATCACAGAATGGCCTGGGTTGGAAGGGACCTTAAATATCACCCAGTTCCACCCCCTGCCATGGGCAGGGACACCTTCCACCAGCCCAGGTTGCTCCAAGCCCTGTCCAATATCAGCTTGAACACTTGCAGGGATGGGGCAGCCACAGCTTCTCTGGGCAACCTGTGCCAGGGCCTCCCCACCCTCACAGGGAACAATTTCTTCCCAATATCCCATCTATCCCTGCCCTCTGGCAGTGGGAAGCCATTCCCCCTTGTCCTGTCACTCCAGGCCCTTGGAAATACTCTCTCTCCATCTTTCTTGCAGGCTCCCTTCATGTCTTGGAAGGCCATACTAGGTCACCCAAAACTTCTCCTCTCCAGGCTGAACAATCCCAGCTCTCCCAGCCTTTCCTCCCAGCAGAGCTGCTCCATCCCTCTGATCATCCTGGTGCCTCCTCTGGACTCTCTCCAGCAGCTCCATGTGCTCTCTGTGCTGTTCCCCAGGGCTGGAGCAGCTCTGCAGGGGGGTCTCCCCTGAGGGGGCAGAGAGGCAGAATCCCCCCCTTTACCTGCTCTCCAAGCTGTGGGAACAGCCCAGGACACGTTGGAATTCTGGGCAGCCGGAACACACTGTTGGCTCGTGTCCAGCCCCTCTTCCGCCACACGTTGTTTGATAAAGCACCAAAACCGTGTGCTGGAATCCAAGCCAAGCCACAGCACTCCTTGGAAACCTTTCACATGTGCCTGACTTTCTTTCCTTCTATAATTCACTATTTGTTTTCATTTAGACTGTAAAACCTTGGCGACAAGGACTAATCTCTGCTTTTACAGTCCCCAGAACCGAGTTCAGGGGTAGGTGTGGCTCCATTTATTATCAAGTGAAAAACTTTGTATTTCTGTGGAAGTGCTGTGTAGAGATGTGACTTTTTTTTACTGTTTCTCTCCCCTCCACTCCCATCATCCCCCCCTTGGATCTCAGTTGTTTATTCCAGGGCAGAATACTAAAAAACTGACACTAACGTTTTGACCACGAGTGTCAAAGTTAATTTTCCCTTCACTGTGAGTGCCACAAAATGCTTAATATATGTTCAAGGCCTTTGCAAGCAGATAACTCCAATCTGTACTCAAGCAAACACCCGGGAGTTTGTTTTTGTTGTGTTTTCCTAGGATTTCCAGGTGAGTCAGTTCCGAGTTAAAAGAGCTCATAAGAGCTTTAATTGGCGTCAGACTCCTTGCAGTGGTGTGTGACCTGCAAACCTTTGGCTGGAAGAGCAGCCAGAGCCTTGGAGAGCAGGAGCTGAGCCCTTGAGATGAGTCAGGAACAGGCTCATTCTCTGCACTCAAGCTTACAATTTGTTCTTGAGAATCCCAAGAAGAGGAGGAGAAATTTCTTTTCCTCTCCAGAGCACAAGTGCACCTGGCAGAGGTGACTCTCCCACGGTGGCTCAGCAGTACAGTGGCCAGAAGAAACCCAGTGCTGGGCTGTACTGGGATGTTTCCCAGCCCTCCCCGGTGCAGGACAGGGAATGGTGACTTTTGAGACTCATCTTTCTCACAAATGGAACTGGGTCCTTGCAGTCGGGGCACAGGCAGGGACAGTCCCGCTCAGCTGTTGGTCATGTCATGTCCTGTCCTGTCATGTCATGTCACTCTTCATGTGTCTCCTGCTGCTCCCTGTTTGTCCCCAGCTCAGCTCTCAGCCCTCCCTGTTATGCAAATTCTCCTGCTCTTGTCAGACGAGTCCCAGCCTGTGATCCTTGAATAGTTTCTACTGATTAGAGAAATCGGCAGAGCTTCCCGATCCCGCTCACCTCGGCACTTTAACGAGCTTCAAAGAGGGGAGATGTTTTTATAGACTTACATATTCGGGGCTTAGGAAGGCTTTTAAAGGTGAGGAAAAGCACAAAAGGAATTAGGGAATCAAAGGAAGAGCTTGTCCCCAGGGCATGTCACCTCTGTGCTGCGGAGCTTTCCCTCCTTTCTGAAGTGCTTTCTGTTCTCTCTACATGCTTGTGCATGACGTGTGTGAGGGCTTTTTGTCCAAGGGCAAGCTGAATCAGATCCGTGGTGAGGATAAGGTAGGATACACAGGGATGGTATGACAGGTATTCCTGTCTCTAGCATGGAAAATACTCAGCATATTTTATCCTTATTCATTCCTTGTGTACATCAGGTAATGACTCAGTTCAGTTTTGGGCCCCTCACTCACACTGAGGGGCTGGAGCATGTCCAGAGGTGGCAACAGAGCTGGGGAAGGATCTGGACAACCAGGAGCAGCTGAGGGAGATGGGGGGGGGGTTCATCCTGGAGAAAAGGGGGCTCAGGGGGGACCCTCTCACTCTTTACAACTCCCTGACAGGAGGAGGGAGCCGGGAGGATATCAGGCTCTGCTCCCAGGGAACAAGGGACAGCAGGAGAGGAAACGGCCTCAAGCTGCTCCAAGGGAAGTTTAGGTTGGATATCAGGGAAATTTTCTTCGCCCAGAGGGTGGTGAAGCACTAGGACAGTCTGCCCAGGACAGTGGTGGGGTCACCATCTCTGGAGGGATTTAAAAACCATGTAGATGTGGCACCTGGGACGTGGTTAGTGGTGGGTTTGGCAGTGCTGGGGGAATGGTTGGACTCCATGATCTTCAAGGTCTTCTCCAAACTAAACAATCCTATAGTTCTATGATTCCAAGGCTGTGTTTTTAGTTCTGAAGCTTGCAGTGAGTATGGAGAAAAAGTAATTCAGCATTCAAAGCCCGTTTCACACATTTTCTAAGAGTTTTCAAAGGGATTTTTGTTCACTGTGTTGAGAGTGGTTGGTGTTTTATCTGCACTGTTGCAAGTGAATCCTGTGAGATTCCCCATGGGAAGACAGCACAGAGCATCCTTCAGCTGGGAGAGGGGGAATCAGGGTGTGAATTTGCTCCTCTTCAGCCTGTCACTTCCTTCCTGTTGGTGTTTTGTTGGGTCATCTGGAGTCTCCCACCAGAGACATGATGTGTACAGAGCTGCAGCACCTGGTGCTGGGCACTCTCAGCACTGGTTGTGACTTCCCAGGTTGGCATTTCATCCTTCCCCTGTGCTGCTGCTGCCTCGCTGCTGTGGCTGTTGGTTGCTGGGATTCCCTGTTGGGTGTTTCTGTGGTTGTCCTGCACCTCCAGCACTCCTGTCACTGCAGCTGAGCATCAGAGTTCCACAGGGAACAGGGGGCAATGCCACCTTCTGCCAGCTCATGGCCTGGGCCAGGCAAAGGGAATGGTGAAAGCAGGGATTTCTGATGCTGTAGGATTTTTAACTGCACCAAGGTCAACCCATGGACTCAAGTGCTGACGGTTGTGAGAGCACCAGGGCTGGAGGGTTGTGGTGTCTGAGAACACCAGGGCTGGAGGGAAGGCAGAAGGATGGGGGGGCCTCATCTCAGCATGACCATACCTTGGAAGAGCAGTGATGTCACCCCTTGTGCCCAAGCCTTGTGGAAGGGTTTTCTCACAGGCACGGTCAGGTGAGGAGATGTGTCAGGAGGGGCTTTTCAGGTCAGTCATTCCTCTTGCACAACCCCTGACCACCAACAAGCAGAAGCAGGACATCCTGTGTGGAAACATGCCCCGGTTGGACCGGGTTTGCCACCAGGCAGGAGATGGGGCCCAGCTCCCAGTGTGCCCCTTGCCATGGGGTGACAGAAGACGGGAAGGAGTGGGAGGGTGCAGGAAAGTTCCCCACCTCCAGCCGCCGTGTCCCTCATGTGACCTCCCACCTCTGCTGCCAAATCCTGCTCTGCCACCGGCTCATGTCCCGTAAGAGCATTTCCCTCCCACGCCCGCGGAGCGAGACGATCAGCTGGGTGGAACTCTCGAGGTGTCGGGAGCCGGGAGGAATGTCATGGCCCAAAGGGATGCTGCTCCCGTGCCCTTGGCTGCAGCCCATGGCTGCGGGGGAGGCCAGGGCTGTGGGATGGGAGCTGTGCTATTCCGGGGACTCTGGGAGAGCCTTTCAGGGTAAATCCTGGTGTATCCCCTTGCGTGTGCTGTGGGAAGTCTCTGGGCTTGAAAGCGTGACACGAACAGCCCGGAATTTCTTGGATTTACTGGCTGCACGTGTGGGGCACCACACATGTTCCAAGGAAGAATTGGTGCTGCCAGAGACAGGTCAGCTGGACATTTTCCCATCCTTTTCAGCACACACAAGGAAGCTGGCTCTGTAAAGCATTCCCTCCATGGTTCAGGGTTTTGTTTTCCCTAGTAAATGATCCAGTGGAGCAGAGATCTTGAGTCTGTCCTGCACCAGCCTCCCTGCTCTGCGTGCTTGCCTGTCCATGAGCAGCAAACCACAGCTGGATGTTGCTGTTTAGACATGAAGGGGTTGCTGAGGGGACACAGAGCAGCAGCAGTGGTGAGTGTTTCCACGTGGCAAACACAAACAAATGAAAAAAAATGTGATTATACAGTGCAGTTCCTGGTTATTCTGTAAAAAGGATTATATGGCGTGGAAGGACGGCTTTGTCATTACCTTCCTTTCACACGTCACAGCTGGGCTTTCCTTTTCTTATTCCTTCTTTGGGAACAACACAGCCCAGACAGTGTTTAGTGTTGGGCAAGCGATGGGATCAGGGGATCTCGCAGTTTGCTTGCTCCAGACTCCAGATTTCCTGAGCAGGGCAATGTCTCAGCTCAAGGTCGTGGCCTGCACTGCACAGACACACTCAAAGCCTTGAGGCTCAGTGTGCCAAGGCAGGTCTGGGAGTGATTTCTGCTTCACTTTTAACGCAGACCCTCAAGTTTTAGGCTGCCACCGACACAGGAAGTGCCTGCCATAAAAACCTGGGGGGTAAGGGTTGTTTTCTTCCCTGTAGGGATTCCCTGTGTTTCCTCAGACAAGGTCTGTTTGTTCTGTGGGCACCAAGTCTGCCAAAACCCCCCAGGGTTGGAGAGATGGGGCAGGATGCTGCTGGTGCCAAGTGGCACAGCTGGTGCCATCTGGGCAAACAGAGCCAGGGTGCCATGCCCATCATTCCCGTGCTCCTGCTCCCCTGAGCCACAGGGAAACACCAAAGCAATCAGGAATGCTTTCACAGCATTTGGAAACAAAACCCAGGTGGTGTCAGCCAGACCTCAATGAGAAAGAGTTGTTTGCATGATGAAACAGGGATTTAGGGAGGTCTCTTCTTGAGGAAGTTTATCATGGAAGGTGTGTCTCAGATCCCAGCCTTTTCCAGTGTATTTCTGATTTAGCTGCAGCCTTTCTCCAGCGCCGAAAAACTTATTTACAAAGGAAAAGGCTCTGACATCAGACTTGACTCAGTGGTCCAGCAAGCAGAGACATGGCTATGGAGCCACAGAGGGAACAACTCCACAAAAGCAGAGCCCTCTGACTAAGTGCCGAGTATATTAAATCCAGGTTCTTAATCCTTGTGGTTTAGGGAACAGATAATTGTCTGCCATGAAAAGGATGTGATACAATATCTCTCTGTACTTGGGATATTGTATCACATTGCCTAAGTCACCGGGGTCAAACTGAAGCTCATCCCAGGTACCAAGCCCTGGTCAAGGGCAGAGTTAGGAAAGAGAAGGCATCACAAATTGTCCTCAGGATCTCAATGGACTTCTGTGCACGTGGACAGTGAACTTTGGCTTTTGAATCTGAGAGTAATTAATGACTCTCCATGAACCAACAATTTCCTGGTACTGACTTGTCCATTTTTCTCTTGGAATGGGCAGTGGCGTGGATTTATTCCTCATTCACTCACCTCCTGACACACTTCTGCTATCAAATAATCTGCCCTTCATGCCATTCTCTAACAGCTTTATGGCTCACTTTGGCAGAGCCTTTATGGATCATTTCCCATCAGGTAAATAAACAAAGACAGAGCCAGAACCCTCCGCTGGCACTGATTCCAGAGCTCTCCTTCTCAGCCACAAGAAGAAACCCCAGTGTGCTCCTGCTCTCTCTGGTTTGGGGCAGGATGCCCAACCTTCAGCAGACCAGGATTTTACAAGTGGCAGATATCACTGCTGGGAACATCTGCAGCTTGGTTCACACTGGGGGCTGTGGACAGCAGAGGAACCTGCCCATAAATGTTCTGATCAGCCTTCACTGCCAGGTGTTTATGGCCACCATCACCTGAACCAATTACATTCATAGAATTACAGACTGTTTGGGTTGGAAGGGACCTTAAAACTCATCCAGTCCCACCCCCTGCCATGGGCAGGGACACCTTCCACTAGCCCAGGTTGCTCCAAGCCCCATCCAAGCTGGCCTTGGACAATTCCAGGGATGGGGCAGCCACAGCTTCTCTGGGCAACCTGTGCCAGGGCCTCCCCACCCTCACAGGAACGAATTTATTCCTAAAATTAATTAATTAACTAAATTAATGCCATGATTAATTAAATTGATGCTAGGATGGGTCCTAGAACTTACTGAAAATTTATACCAGCAAGGGAGAGAACCCAAAACCCCCAACGTTCTACCTCCTCATTTAAACTGTAGAATTCCTTTCTGTGACACATTGTGGATGCTCAAGATTTTCCTGGGTTCAGGCACATACCAGATATATTTATAGAAGAGGAGTTCTTTGTGGGACCAAACACTAGGAATTTGTGTGTGTGTCAGGAAAGTTCTTGGACATTGCACTGCTGGAAGCTGAGGGAATGTTTTGAGGAAAAAATTTATGTGTTTGTCCAGTGCATCTCCATCTGCACCGGGGCTGGGAAGATTTGGGACATGCCCAGGTAAGTTTTGGCAGAGGATGCCCGGGTAAGTTTTGGCAGAGGATCCTCAGGTGGGTTTTGGGAGCCATTTGTGGCGTGGGAGCCTCATCTCTTGTATCGCCCCTCCCCTCCCTCCAACACACCCTCTCTGTTGGCTGCAGTTCTGAAGAACCTGCTTGCCCACACAAAACTCTTTCCCTCAAATGAAATTAGGGATTAAGAAATAAATGCACTTCGGCACAGGCCAGGGAGACAGTTTGCTGAAGGTCCTGCCTGTCCCTTCCTCAGGAGCTGGTCTTCAAACTGCTGTTCTCAGAAACGTGATGTCTCATGAAAATTTCAGTGTTTCGGGTGGAAATACCACGGGAAAGTACTTCCAAGACTAGGCTTAAATTTCTAAAGCTCTGAAGCACATCCAGGTTTCAGAAGCAAAGCAGGCTGGAAAAGGCACAAAATTTGTCCATGGCATTTTTTTTAGGCTGATTTTAATGTTTCAGCCTCTCAGAGGCTCTGGATGAAACTGTGTGTTCTGAGAGCCTTTTCATTATTGCAAAGGGATTTTACTTCTCTTGACACCAAGATTACAAACCCACCACAGGTACTTTTTTTGTGGAATGTGAAGTACAGACAAACAACTGCAGTTTATTATTCTGACCCTGAAAAGAAGCAGACACCAATATCAGCCGGGCTGCAGCTCTCAGAGTTTACCTTGCAGTGGGATAATTGCTTATTGTTTATTGATTCTCCTCCTGTAAAAAATATCCCAATTTGTGAATGAAAGCAAATCTTTCATGCTGTTGGAGCCCAAACATTGTTTTATAAAGATGAGAAACACCAGACTGTTGGGTGTACGACAAAGCACAATAAATTTCTTTGTGCTCCAAGGCTTTCTGTCTCTCCCTCTTTTTTTTTTGGAGAGCAATTAATAAGCCCTGGGAGTGTTGCCAGGCTTACAGGAGATGCTCAGCTCTGGCTGGGGATACAGTGACCTCTCAGGGCCAGCCTTTTGCTGGGTGTGTTGGTGTGGATTAAGATACAAGGAGGATTATGTTCCTCTTTAGCCAAACCAGCCTTAAATTCAGCCTGTATGACCTGGTGTGTGAGTTGAGACCACTTGGCTGTTTCCATCTATCCATAAAGCTCTGAGCTTGATTTTCATCCCTGGGAATTGCAGTGTATAAACTCTGCTTAGTGAATATGTGATTTAGAAGGACCCAGCCCAGAGCAGGGGCCGTGAAATTCAAACAAGGGGCACTGTGAGGTCTCATGAGTCCCCACAGGGAGGGGGCAAATGCTGCTCATGGTAAGTGGAGAAAACCACAGCTTCATGGGCTGTGAGAACCACAGTGGGATGAGGTGAGGTGGGTCCAGGGACAGGAAATTCCAGAGGGAGAGAGGATATTGTTTTCATATTGCACAAAATCTTTTGTCATGGTTTCAGATGCAGGAGTGACACCAATGAGAGCAAGGAGGGACTGACTCAAAACTTCCCCCACTTAAGCTTTGATGTGTTTGATGTTGACCAGATTCATGTTATGAACTATAAACATCTGAGAAATCTGAGCAGAAATGCAGAATTGTCTGAGTTTTGTAGAACTAGCAGAAGAATCAGATTGGCTCTAGGCAGCATTTATCTTGGGTGTTTATGTGGCTTCTCCCTGTGAAGTGCTGTGTCAAAATTATCTCACCAGGCCTCTCAGCACTTGGGGAATCTTTGCCCAGAGAAGCTGTGGCTGCCCCTGGATCCCTGGAAGTGTCCAAAGCCAGGTTGGATGGGGCTTGGAGCAACCTGGGCTAGTGGGAGGTGTCCCTGCCCATGACAGGGGGTGGGACTGGATGATCATTAAGGTCCCTTCCAACTCAAACAAGTCTATAATTCTATTCTATGGTTCTATGAAATGCAGGTTTATATAAACAGTTCCTGAGATCTGCTTTTTTTGGACAGATTAGGCCTATTTTTCATGGGCTGATGCCCAAAAATGTTGAGGAAAACTGTAGGTTCCCAGAAGGAAGAAACGGTGCGTTCCTGAGATGCACCATTGGGGCAGGAGTAAAGCTGGGAAATTCCTCCTGGTTACTTGAGGTGATATTTGTGTGGAGGGGAGTGTCCTACCAGGACAGTCACATGTTTGCAGGCACATCTTCCAAAAGAATTGCTTTGAAATTCCTCATTTGATGTAAGATTTGGATTTGAGACTCGTAATTGGAACTGTTTGGGGAACTGGGAAGTGTTGGAAGAGTTTATCAAGAGTATTTATGAGTGTGCCTGCATCTTACACTGACCAGCTGTTAACCTGGGAGAACACACAGCTGCAGCCTCATGGCACCAGCACAGGGTTTTGACCACCAGGGAGAAAATAACTCTGAGCACCAAATGTGACTGCAGAACACAAAAATGAGTAATAATGAGGTGGGACCTCTTGAGAGAAGTATCTGACCCCCAGGTCATTATCTAGAGGTGGTCCATTATCCATCATGATCCAGGTTCTGGTTTGATCAGGGAGGTTCCCATCACAAGAGGGGAATGGGCAGGAGACAGGCTTGAACCACAAGCACATCTGCCTGGATGCTGCCTGGAGCAAATCTGATTCTTCTGGTAATTCTGTAAAACTCAGATGATTCTGCACTTCTGTTCAGATTTCCCAGAGGTTTATACCACCCCTGGAACGTGAATCTGCTCAGCATTAAATACACCAAACACATTTGTGGGCAGACGTGGCAGCAGGACGAGAGAACACTCTGAGAAGAGTGGATTTGAGAAAGAAATGATGGCTGAAAGACCTGGTGGAGGTTTGTAAGTGGTTCTGGGTTTGGGGAGCCTGAGGAAGGAGAGTGGGATGGTCACTTCCAAGTAACTTGCAGCAGGATAAAGCGTGTTCCGATACTGCCCATGTTTTGGTGATAGAAGTGGTGGTGCAATGGGGACGGAGTTGCAGTTTGGTGCCTGTTTGGGACGGTGGAAGAGGGCTGAGAGGAGTTGTCTCAGCACAAGCAAGCGCTGCTGGGGTGTGGTTGGTGAGGCAATCCCTGAGAGGCAGTTCTGCTGTGTCAGCTCCATGGGCTCAGTGACATCCTGAGTGGGGGAGGAAGGAGACTTGTCGGAACAGCCCGGCCTCGGGTGCAGGTCTGGGTGGGAGTCTCTGGAAGGCTGAGGTCAGAAGTTTGATGCTTCTTAATTGGGCCTTTCTGCGGTACCAAGGGAGTTAATTAGTCAGTTCCTGAAACTTTTCAACAGGTCTGGATCCCTCACCTCTTCCCCTGGGGTCTCTTGGCAGCCTCTCAGCTGTGGGATGGGGACCCAGCCCCGAGCATTACGCACCAGTCCCGGTTTTTGGGGAGCCCTCAGCCCGTGACCCCGCTGCAGGCCAGTGCCAGAGCAGGGACCACCCCTGCCAGCGTGGGCATGAACACGTGGGGATAGAGCCATCACGTGCTCCAGTGTGTCCACGAGCCTGGAAAAATGCTGTAACAGCTCTCACTTCCCAGTCCTGTTGTTTGGGCAAAGCCCGTGAGTCAGTGACCTCTGGGGAAGAGAGAAAACAATTTGCAGTGAGCGCTGGAACCCAAATTTCCGGTGGGTGAAATAATGGGACTGCTGGGGTTCAGCGCTGGCTCTCGGAAGGATCACTATCTCTCAACACAGGATGTGACTATGCCTCACTCAAAGTGACTTTTTGACACTGATTGCAGCTAATTAAAGCTCATTACTTTTGCGGTGCTGAACTCTGGCAGAAGAAGTTATAGGTTAACCTATACAGAAATCAAGCAGTAAAAGTTACTTTTTCTTTTCTTTTTTTTTCTCTCTCCCTTTTTTTCTTTTCCTTTTCCTTTTCCTTTTCTTTTTCATTTTCCCTTTTCTTTCCTTTTTCCTTTTCCTTTTCCTTGTCCTTTTCCTTTTCCTTCCCCTTCCCCTTCCTCTTTCCCTTTCCCATTTCCCTTTCCCTTTTTTCTTTTTTTTCCTTTTTTCCTTTTCTTTTTCCTCGTCCTTTTCCTTTTTCTTTAAACTTGGATGAAAGAATTATTTAAGAAACAAAATTCACCAGCAGCTTGTTATTTTTTCCCCACTCGCAGCCTCTGTGTTATGGCAAAATAAAAGGACAGGAGTTGATGTTAAAGGTGCTACATTGGGAAAACGTTGAGGAACAGATGCTCAGCTTAATGGCACAGTCTGTGCCTTATCCCAAAATTATACCCAGTCCTGTAGCTCCCACCTGTAAGTGCATCTCATTTCCCAGGTTAAACATCAGCTTGTTTTTGTACTGTCATCTAAACTAATTGTTACTTACACTTGATGTCAGGACATAATGCTTGACAAAATGTTCTGCCTCTGGAAAGCTCTGTCACATCCTCTGGTGGGATGTGAACCCTGTAAATTAGCACATTACCACTGACAATAGGAAGAATTGTTTGATTTATGAATCTTTTAAGTGTAGAGAACGTAGGAGACGTGACAGAGAGGGGTGGATATGCCATGGCTGACTTGTCCCTTGTAAAGAGAGATCTCTTGTCGAGATCTCTTGTAAAGAAAGGCTGTTCCCTGATACTCTCCCCCATTCAATTGTTTAATGCAAGTCATTTGGGGTTTTACACTCATCAAATAAATTTATGGCCTTGGTAATGTAAAAATAGAAGCAAGGTGAGGCTGTTGGCTGGGGGGAAATAATAATTCTTTTAGACAAAATAACCTGAGGTGTGAGAGAAGAAACAGGATAGAAAAATTTTATGTTCCTCATCTGATTTCCCCTTGCTGCACACAACTGTCCTGGGGCTCACACACCAGCACTTGAGAGGATTTTGGCAGCAGTGATGAGGCCTCACACAAGGCACTCCAGCCCCATGTCCTGCTCCTCCAGGCACACAGTGATTCCCAGGGACATGTATTTTCTGTTCAGTTGTGCAGGGGGTCCTGGTACACCCAGCTCTGCAAAGTGGGAAGGGGACAGGGAAGGCTGGAGGGAAGTGCAGGTGGGCTGAGAATGGGCTGTAATCCTGCCATGGGAAATGAAGCCAAATGCAGGCAGAGGGGTTTAACCTCTTTTCCTCATCCACTTCTTTTCTATCTTTAAGTCTCACCACTACCAAGTTGATTTCAGGACTTTTAGAAATGCCTGAGCAACAGTTTAAGGGGGTCAGTTTGAAGGATTTGGGGTGTAAGACTTACTAAACAATGAGAAAACAGACACAAATCACACCCTCTCTCCTCCCCTTATCCAAGAAGAACATGACTCCTGAATCTGCAGAATAATCTTGAGGTGTTCTCATCTGTCAGGTACAAGGTGGGATTGGCTGTTTCTAAAGGATTAATTCCCATTTATGTGTTTCTCCACTACCAAGTTGAAGAATGTGGACCAAGGCTTTCAGGAATGCCAGGAGAAGCTGAGCAACAGTTTTGGGAGGTCAGTTTGAAGTACTTGGGAAGGATTTAGGGTGCAAGACTTAATAAACAACAAGAGAACTGGCCTAAATCACACCCTCTCTCCTCCCCTTATCCTGCCAGAGGTGGATCAAAAAAGAATATTAAATCTGCAGAATAATCTTGAGGTGTTCTCATCTCTCTGTCAGGTACAAGGTGGGATTGGCTGTAGCTGAAGGACTAATGTTTATTTATAAGTGTTTCCACTACCAAGTTGAAGAATGTGGGCCAGGGCTTTCAGGAATACCAGGAGAAGCTGAGCAACAGTTTTGGGAGGTCATTTTGGGATGGTTTGGGGCGTAAGACTTACTAAACAACAAGAGAATTGGCCCAAATTAAACCCTCTCTCCTCCCCTTATCCTGCCAGAGGTGGATCAATCAAGAATAACACGACTCCTGAATCTGCAGAATAATCTTGAGGTGTTCTCATCTGTCAGGTACAAGGTGGGATTGGCTGTATCTAAAGGATTAATTCCCATTTATGTGTTTCTCCACTACCAAGTCAAAGAATGTGGACCAGGGCTTTCAGGAATGCCAGGAGAAGCTGAGCAACAGTTTTGGGAGGTCAGTTTGAAGTACTTGGGAAGGATTTGTGGTGTAAGACTGAACAACAAGAGAACAGATACAAATCACACCCGCTCTCCCTCCCTTGTCCTGGCATAGGTGGAGCAAACAAGATTAATATGACTCCTAAATCTGCAGAATAATCTTGCCCTGTGTTCTTATCTCTTTGTCAGGTACAAGATGGGATTGGCTGCAGCTGAAGGACTAATGCCCATTTATTTGTAATTATTATTGATTAAAATCTCCTCTTTTATGGCTGGAAGGTGAGTTATTGTGGAAAGCTTTAATATCTATCTGTAATGTGTGATAAAACTCTCCCATTTGCAGAAGGACTGCCCAGGCTGCCACGCCATTCCCAGAAACCTCACCTGTTATCTGAAAGGGTGACGTGTAGCAAGTGGGGTGAAACATCCTGAATGATTTTATTTTCTTGGAAAAGCAATGCTCTTAAGATAATGAAGCTGCAGAAGACCACAGGAGGGTCATTGTAGTGACTTCTACAGCTTTCAGCAGAACAAGCTTCATAAATAAAGAGAAAGAAATCATCTGTGTGCATTTCATTTCGAGTAAATGTTGGACCAAGATGCCCTTGTGCTTCCTTTATCCTGCTCCACTGAGCCTCCTCTACCTGATGGGAGGAAAAGGAGGAGCTCAGATCACAAAGCTATTCCTGCTTCCCTGCCTGGGCTTAGCAGACTCCTTTATTTTGTTTTTCAGTTGGACTTTCCATCAGGTTTTTGAGACACCATTTCCCTCACCTTCTCAAATTCCTCCCTTCCCTGCTCCTCCCTCCCTCCTTGTCCTTTGGGTCCTTCCAGTAACAGACTTTTACTCCAATGAATATTCTTCTCCCAGCCTTCAGCCCTCAATCCCAAATTCCCAGTGTGATGTCTCAGCCCTCTGGATTTTGCAGGTGCTACCTGGGCATTCAAGGGGAAAATATCCCTTGGTGAATCATCTGGAACTGGTGTTCAGAGTGAGCAAAGAAAGGGCATTTGGGGTCACGTGGTGCCAGGACAAGGAGAGTAATTATGGTCTTTAATGGAAATCACAGACCTTTGGAAGTGAAAAAAGTGCTAAGTCAGGGAGAAATCATATCTAAGTCTGGATTCTTCTTCTATTTTCCTTTCAAATTGATCACAGGCATGATCCAAGAGGCTGCAGCACCTCTGCTCTGCTTTTACCCACTGCATGTCTCAACACTGCAGAACACAAAGGGCTCCTTGTGGACACCAAGCAATCCATCCCATTCCTCAGTCATGGATCAAACTTGGCTCCCAGCAAATCCAGCAAGGTCAAGAGTTGTCATTGTGGTGGCTGTTGTGCTGGCAGGGAAGTCATCCTGCTCCTGGAAATCAGCAGCAGCACTTGCACAATCCCTGGCAGGCACAGCGTGGGGTGACGTGCCACGAGCTCAAAGTGCCAGGGGATGGCCAGGCAGCAAGTCTGGGAGCTGAGGGCAACCCTCCCACCCTGGGATGACCATGGTCCCAGCTGGTTTGGGCCCTTGGGGTGTAAAATTCACCTCCACACCGGGACATGGTTGTTCATGGAATCACAGAATCAACCGGGTTGGAAAAGACCTCTGAGATCATCAAGTGCAACCTTTGACCCAACCCCACCAGTTTAGGGGCCCACCACCTTTGGAAAAGATTTTCAGACATGCCTGAAGAGCTCTGTGTGCTTCAAGGCTCTGGAGCAATTGGTCTCAAGGGGTTTTTATTGTGCTCCCCTGGAAAAGTCAGTCTGAACTAACAGGACAAAGAGCTGTCATAGAATCCCAGAATGGTTTGGGTCGGAAGGGATCTTAAAGCTCATCTCATTCCAGCCCCCTGCCACAGGCAGGGACACCTTCCACTAGACCAACCTGGCCTTGGACACTTCCAGGGATGAGGCAGCCACAGCTTCTCTGGGAATTCCATCCCAGTCCCTCACCACCCTCCCAGGGAGGAATTCCTTCCTCGTATCTAAGCCGAATTTCCCCTCTTTCAGTGGGAATGTGTGTTTGTCTCTGGGGTCTCTGCAGCAGCACGGCCAGCTGAAGGAAAACCCAGGGAGGATTACTAAAGGTATGGAGAATGCAAGCCAAGAACTCATGGAATGTGTGCCTGGAAGATGATCACAGGCTTCTTCGAGAGCCTACAGCTAGTACAGAAAATGCAAATTTACAACAGGAAAACACAGGCTATGACACTGGGCTTCTTATTTCAGAGAATCACAGGATCATTCAGGTTGGAAAAACCCTCCAAGATCATCAAGTCCAACCTTTGTGAAGTGTTTGAGGATTTCATCAGAATTTGTTGTTACTATTAGTAGTGTTATCAGTATTATTACTAATCTCACTATTATTATTTTATTATTATTAGGAGGATTTAATCGATAACAGGCATTCTTAAATGCTAATAATATTTTCAGCTGGAAAATCAATGTTGTTTAGATTAATCTCTGCAGTGGTAGTGCAAAGACACTTGGAGGGATGATGCTGCCTTTGTCAAGAATAATCATCCTTAGGTTTAATTTCAATTACATTTGATTGTCCTGTTCCAACTTTCATTTCAAAATGATCTAATACATTTATTCTCTGCTTGAATCAAAATTAAAAAGAAGCATCTTGGCTCTTCTGAGGTTAAATCTCAGACAAATTAAGGAATTATATTCAGAAAATAGTTCTCGGCTTTTCATTCTGTACTGGAAGAAAACAAAGTGAAAAGTGGAAAACAAACTGAACATGGCCCACAGAAATTCCAACTATCATCTCAGTTTAGCAGGGAAAAAAATAAAAGCTATGGCTGTTATAGCATGAGGCAGTTCCTATGAGAAAAGTACATTTTTGCACAATACAAACAGTATTTTTCCCACAATTTGCATGAGCACATTTCCAGAGTTGTCTCCTACGTCTTTATTTCAGTGGTCAGAAACAATTGTTGCATTGTTTTCCTCTGCAGGCCCTTTATTTATTTATTTATTTATTTATTTATTTATTTATTTATTTATTTATTTATTTATTATTTATTTATTATTTATTTTTTTATTTATTTATCTGTTCATTTAGAGGAAAGATGTGATAAAAATGGAATTTCGAGCTGTTCCGTGATAAGTCTGCTACGAGCCTGGTGCAATCAACAGGGGGTTTGAGGTGAACCCACTGGTACAGTCGTGTCTATGTTGCTGTGGTGTTCTTTTTTATGGAGCTTAGTCCATATTTGTCATTTTCCACTATTTCACATGTTCTCTGAGGTTGCCAGAGCTGGACCAGAACCCAGTGAATGCCTCGACTTCTAATCACCAGCCACTTCTCATCTGGCCTTCCATCCCTTCTTCCAGAGAAGCCTGGAAGTGACTCAGTGTGAAGATGTGAAAATGTGGCTCTGAGGTCAGGCTTGGGCCTCCTCCACACCCGCCAGGTGCTGCACAGGTGGGTTGGGGGGTTCCTTTTCCTTTTGGTGCTTCCCCCTGGGCCAGTTCCAGCAGATCTGCTCTCCTGCAGCAGCACGAAGGCTCCTCCAGGATGGGCTGCAGAAAGTGGAGCTGGGGACACCCTCCTGAGCCCAGGTCTGCACCCAGAGCCACACAGGGTCCCCACTGTGCCCACTGGGGTTGTTTGGGAACTGCTCTGCTCGGGTGAGACCCCCCTGCAGAGCTGCTCCAGCCCTGGGAACAGCCCAGCAAGGACATGGAGCTGCTGGAGAGAGTCCAGAGGAGGCACCAGGATGATCAGAGGGCTGGAGCAGCTCTGCTGGGAGGAAAGGATGGGAGAGCTGGGATTGTTCAGCCTGGAGAAGGGAAGCTTTGGGGTGACCTGATTGAGGCCTTCCAGGACATGAAGGGAGCTACAAGGAAGATGGAGAGAGACTGTTTGCAAGGGACTGGAGTGACAGGACAAGGGGGAATGGCTTCCCACTGACAGAGAGGAGGTTTAGAGCAGATATATGGAAGAAATTCTTCCCTGTGAGGGTTGTGAGGCCCTGGCACAGGTTGCCCAGAGAAGCTGCGGCTGCCACTGGATCCCTGGAAGTGTCCAAGGCCAGGTTGGACGGGGCTTGGAGCAACCTGGGCTGGTGGAAGGTGTCCCTGCCCATGGCAGGGAGCAGAACAAGAAGATCTTCAAGGTCCTTTCCACCCAAGCTATTCTATGATTGTACAACTAAGATAAAACACTGTCCTTTCCTGCTCGTGTTGTCTCCCTTCTTTCCCAGCTGGCACCCCGTGCCCCTCGAAGGGAGCCCAGGAGTGCCAAGATCTCTTGGGTGCAGCCTTGCACTGAGGCAAGTCCCATCTAGGCACCCCCGTGAGATCATTTGGGGCTTTGATGTGGTGCTTCAGGGCAGCATCCCAGCCCCTGCAGCCACCCCCACACGGGTGCCTCAAATTCACAGCAACACTCGTCCCCCATCTCTCGGCACCAGGGGAGAGGTGGGGTCTGTCTGAGCTGAATCAGAAGCTTTTTTGCATCACAAATGTTCCTGTGGTCACTCTGAACGCTTCCCAGGAAGGACACCTTGTGACAGCCACCCTTTGCACATATCCTGAGGGGAATGCCCTGGGCACAAAGCTGATGAGCACTAGGATTTGGCTGGCTCTAGTGAGGGTGTGGTCCAGCATTAACATGTGTCAGAGAATTGATTAAGTCATGAAATATTCAAGAAAAACTGCAATTTCACTTTTTCTTTTGGTTGAAAGGCTGGATTCAGGTCTCTTACTTTGTTATTGGAGCAGACCAGCCCTGTTTACCTCCTAAAGGTCTTCAGTCACGATGGAACAATTCCCAAGGAGGAGAGGAAACTTCCATAAATAGGGCAAAGCTTTATATTCTTGCACTATTATTCACATTTCCAGGGAAAAACACCTGCTTCCATCTCTAGACATGATTTGCATGAAGATGCAGATGGAGTAAAAAAGAATACAATCCTGGAAGCCCACGAATGTGACCACATGGGATGAAAATCCCATTGCTGGCTTGAGTACACCCTCTGGAAAGTGTTTCTTCTCCTCCACTACGTCTGGAGGCGGCCAAAAAGGCCTCCCCCACAGAGAGAAACTACCCTGCAGCTCCTTCCAAAAGGCACAGAGGAATGACGTGGGTGTTACAGCTTCGGGGAGCTGCCAAAAAGGGAAAAGGAATTTGGAATAAGCTCCTTTCCACGTCCTTGTGCTCGAAAGGAATGCGAGGAGGGATAACATTCTCCACAGTCACGGGGGGGTGGCACTGCTCCTTTGGCCCAGGGAGGGGAAAACACCAAAATCCAGGGAAGAGGAATTGCAGCTCTTGCCATGCCAGGCAGCTGGAGGTGGTGTTGGGTTTGTGGCAATGCCAGTAAAACAGGAGGGCTTGTTCCCAGTCCACCAAATAAGTGGAGGGTGTTCTCCAGCTTTCGGTAAAGATTTGACTCAGGGCTCCTTAACCCAAATTAAGTGTGATGACAAACCAAGGTGTTTTCTTTATTATATCTTGTTAAAAGTCAGGAGAAGAGTGCCAGTAGAGCAAGGGCATTGTCAGGTCTCTCCTTTTGGAGAGAGTGAGACCATATCAGGAATATAATGTCCATTTCTGGCTCAGGAAACTGGACTAGACTAGACTAGACTAGACTAGAGTAGACTAGACAAGACAAGAATAAACAGAATAGAATAGAATAAAAAATAGGAATAGGAATAGGAATGGGAATAGGAATAGGAATGGAATGGAATGGAATGGAATAGAATAGAATAGAATAGAATAGGAATAGGAATAGGAATAGGAATAGGAATAGGAATAGAATAGGAATAGGAATAGAATAGACTAGACTAGACTAGACTAGACTAGACTAGAATAGAATAGAATAGAATAGAATAGAATAGTTGGAAAGTACCTACAAGGATCATCTTGTCCTACTGCCTGACCACTTCAGGGCTGACCAAATGTTAAAGAAAATCATTCAGGGCTTTGTCCAAAAGCCTCCCAAACATGGTCAGGCATGGGGCATTGGCCACCTCTCCAGGAATCCTGTTCCAGTGTTTGACCCCAGAAATGCTTCCTAATGTCAGGTCTAAACCTCCCCTGGTGCAGTTTTGAACCATTCCCACTGTCCTGTAGCAGGGAGAAGGGATCAGCACCTCCCTCTCCACCTCCTATGGGCACTATGATGATGCTCTGGGTCCTGAACAGCACAGCCTGTGAGAGGTTGAGGAAGCTGGGCTGGTTTAGTTTGGCAAAGTGGAGTCAAAAAGCCTTGGCAGTGCCAGATAATACACCCAGGAGCTATTCACAGCCATCAACTGCATTTTAGGACCTTGGTGAGGCATGTTAGGATGACCTTTTTCACTCAGAGGGTGATTCAGCACAGGAACAGACCATCAGATTGATGCTTGAATCCCTTCCTGGGGAAGATGTCAAGAATTGGGCAGACAAAGCCATGGCCAAACTGATCCTGTGCCAGTGCCAGTCTTGTTTTGAGCAGGAGGGTTGGCTCTAAACCCCAAATATCTGATTCAGCCAAAATACATATGTATGTAAATATAATTCTTCTAGCCAAGGACTCCAATTAGTTAAATGAGATAATGTTATTAATAATAATTTCAATAGCACCATTGTCGTGCCAAATTGTCTCATATCCCAGATACTGTGCAAAGTGAAACAATCTCTGGCTGTGTAACCAAATTCCTGCTATTTCCTGAGCTAACTTTCTCCAGCTTTGCTTAACAGGGAGAAGTGAGTAGCAAAACGATTTTCTGACACATAATTCTGTTTATTGGCTTGGGATGGGTCCAGTTAGCACTGCGTAAAAGTTTATACGCCACATAACTTGCTTTATCTGAGGTTTTCGAGGGAGATGTTTTGATGCCTTTTGAGACACGACTGCAATGATAACAACTTATTGGCTGGAGAGCAGCCAGGCAGGAAGGACCTGGGGGCTCTGACTGACAGCAGCTGAACATGAGCCAGGGGGGCCCAGGTGGGCAAGAGGGCCAATGGATCCTGGCCTGGCTCAGGAACAGTGTGGCAGCAGGAGCAGGGAGGGGATTCTGCCCCTGTGCTGGGCACTGGGGAGGCCACCCCTGGAGTGCTGTGCCCAGTTGTGGCCCCTCAGCTCAGGAAGGACATGGAGGGGCTGGAGCAGGTCCAGAGAAGGGCAACCAGGCTGGGGAAGGGTGTGGAGCACAAGTGCTGTGAGGAGAGGCTGAGGGAGCTGGGGGGGCTCAGCCTGGACAGGAGGAGGCTCAGGGGAGACCTTCTCACTCTCTGCAACTCCCTGCCAGGAGGGGGGAGCCCGGGGGGGGTCGGGCTCTGCTGCCAGGAACCAGCAGCAGGACAAGAGGGCAGAGCCTTGAGCTGCCCCAGGGCAGGTTTAGGTTGGCCATTGGGCAGAAGTTGTTTGCAGAGAGAGGGATCAGCCCTTGGAATGGGCTGCCCAGGGACGGGGGGGAGTCCCCGTTCCTGGAGGGGTTTGAGCAGAGCCTGGATGTGGCATCAGTGCCATGGTCTGGGTGACAAGGTGGGGTTGGGTCACAGGTTGGACTCCATGATCTCAGAGGTCTTTTCCAAGACACAGATTCTGTGATTCTGTGGTTCTGTAATTGCTCCACATCAGAAGGGACATGGCCATGTGCCACTGAGAGAGGACAAGGATGAGAGTGAGGCAACACAGGCCAGCAGAGGAGGCAGCACAGTGGAACCTCACAAATGTCACTGTTTCATTTTTCTAATTCTGAAATGATGACCATGGGCAGAGGTGGAGAAAGCAGAAGGAAGACTAAAGCAACTGCTGTGAGTCACCAGAGACATGAGTTTGTGGAGCTCTTCCTGCAGAGCTGGCAGACCTGCAGGGACCCCTGGGTACATGCAGAGGACATCCAGAGGCCAGGTGAGATGTCTCTGCCTTTGAGAGTGTGTGTTGGGCAGAGCTGCTGGAGAGACAGGGGGTACCTCACCTCCTTTTGACCTCTTTGAGTCAGGGCAGTGAGACATGCTCATGGACACTGAGCACACCCAGCCCTCCCCAAGGATGGTGCAGGTCCAGGGACCCAGGAGGCTTCCCTGGCTCTGTGATGTCAGTTGACTCCCTGCCATAAAAACCCACATACCATGGCTGGCAGTGCCCAGGAACGTGAGAGTGGGGACTGCAAGGATCACAGGAATATGTGGGAAGGGGTTGTCCCAACATCACAGTGTAGCTGTAGAGAGGAGCATTCTCTGGGGCAGGGGAAGCCCAGTCCTCCCCACAGTGCTTCCAGATCTGTGCTTGCCCTCAGATCAAGTTCCCTGAAGCAGAAAAGGAAGTGTGGAAGAGGCTGGGTCAGACAAGACAGAAAAAACATGTTTCCAGTATTAAAACATCCTTCTGCTTTTTCCCCTCTCCCTTCCAGTGGGCGCAGTGGGAGGACGTGCTGAGCTGTGTCTCTGCTCGGGATGGATCTGCCCCCAAGGGCTGTGCCAAGTCATTCATTTGACTATGTCCAGCTTTTCTTTTCTAAAAGTTTTTCTCCCAGAAAACCAGCCTTCCCTTCCTGCCAGAAGCAGCCCAACTGTTTACTGGCTTGGCCCAAGTCCTGGAGTCACTCAGCTCCCTGGCAAGGTCCCACTGATTTTGCAATGCCTGGTAGTGCCTGGTAGTAGCAGAAAGCGTGTGCAGGACCCCTTGACATTCAAAATGCAGATTTAGGCACGAAGGAAAGAAATTATGATGGGAAACCTCCCCAGACCTTGAGGTCTTGCACTGACGTTAATGAAAAGAGTAACATAAAACAACGACCAGTGAGCTGCTGGTTATTCCTCTACGTGTTTGATTAAAGTGAAGATTCTTCTTTATTTAACATTTCAAGCCCCTTAAAAAGGGGAGAAGCTGTTTCAGGGCACCGTGGCTGTGGTGGAAGGCAGCAGGAGTTGGAGGCTGTACCTCATGGGCACGTCTGAACACGTGTGAGATGGGGACGAGAAGGCTCAGCCCCGTTGGGACGTCACTGTGGGGTTACATAAGTTGTTTTGTTTGACCCCGAGCCAGAAGGAAGGCGTAAAAGGGCAGCATGGAAAATACAAGGCAAATTGGTTTAGCTCCTGGGTCCGTGGTCTTCACCCTGGAGCTTCTCACCCCCCTTCTTGGAACTCCTTGCTGAGTTTCAGAGGAAGGTGGCAAAGATGATATCACTCACTGCCTGTTCCATCATGGAACAGAGCCTGAAAAGAAGTGATCATATTTAATTAACCTATTATTAGACTGGATAGCACTTGCTGGCTCTTGTCTCATGAGACACACTCAGCCTCAAGTCACTTTTGGCTTTTTGCTGGGTAGTACCTGGGAACACTGAATGTTTCCACAAGGTTCTTCAGTGCCTGTGATCAAACACATCTCCCACTTGCCCAAGGCTTGCTCATAGGCCCCCTTCCAGCAGTGGGATGATCAGAAATTCTGGACAGGTTCACAGTGTCCTCCCCTGCATGGTGTGCAAGTTGCCACCAAAGCCCTGCTGTTGAATTGTGGTCCCAACAGCCTCAATATCTGACAAAATGTCTGTAAAATCACTGCCTGGAGTGATTTCCTCCCATTCTCCACCAAAATGATTTGCTGGATGAATCAGAGCCTGGGGTTTTCTTTGTAGGCTGATCTGGAAACCTTCGGGGTCTCTTTTAGAGCTTTAGAACTTATTTGCCACTAAATCTTGCAGCTCTGTTTTGTCTCTCTGCACTTCTTTGCTGGGACAGGGAGCTGCAAGTTCATTCCTTGAGCCACAACAGCGGTGGGAGAAATGCCAGTGGTCCCAAAGAAATTCTCTGGGTGGTGGCATCGACCTCATCAGGGAATGTTAGGTACAATTCCAGGGGTTTTCCCTGACTCCCCGTGGCCTTGGTGTGTCCAGGCCTGGCTGTTATGAAAATCAGGCACTATGAGTTCATTAGTGCCTGGCCCAAACAAGCAAATGACGTGCTGGGTTTGTGTTTGCTCTCCTAGACCAGAGCCTGAGGACTCTGTGAGGGAGGGTGGAAGTCACAGTGGTCCTTTATCTCATTGACTGTGCTTCATATCTGGCAGCTGTGAAGAGAGAGGAGCGTGTCCATTCTCATCACAAAAAGTAATGAGAGCAATGCACACGAATAAATGCAAAAATGTCATCTGCAAGGTGCAGGGCAGTTCCAGGGGGAGTTGATGAGAGTCCATGATTGCTTAAGACTTGCGATTGATTTTTCTTAATGTTTTCTAGAAAATAATTACAAGAGGATTTAAAAGACTTTCCATTATAGGAGGCAAATAATTATTTTCCAGCATAAGGTTAGATTTTTTTTTTTGAACGTTTCTTCTATCTCATTATATTGAGCCCTATGTTCTAATACCCCACATGTCAAGATCAAAGTATTTCAAGTAAACTGAAATGCTCTGGAAATCAGAAATCATGATTAAATAGCAACACTTTGAACAGAGGGGTGCACTGAAATTTCACTTTCAGTTTAGGAATAGAAAACATGAGCAGAATTAAACTTCTTCCTTTACCAAACCTTTCCTGGGGAGATGTCTCTTTATTTGTGGTTGAAATACATAATCTATGTGTGGTGTGCAGCTGGAATGTCTCCAAACTCTCTTAAGTTTAAGCTGCCACTCTGGAGTGGTTCTGCTTTTATAACAGTTGGATCCTGACCAAGGATCCTCTGGGAATTGCCTTGGATCACTTTAGTCCCAGGGGCTGTGTCCCATGGGGGTGGTTCATGCTTTAATTAATTTGTCAGGAGAGGGGGCAGAGGGGACTCCTACCCATCCAAATCCGTGCCAACACAGGCAGGGGATGCCTGGAACAGTGCAAAGGCATTCCAGATACTCCAGCCAGCGAGTTGGATTTATCCAGGGATAAAGGGGAGGCTCAGGTGCCTCCAGAGAACACAGAGAGTATGGGGAGCTCACAAGAGGAATGGAGACGTGTGTGGGAATGATTTCATTGGCATCACGGAGACAAGGTGGGATGGATCCTGTGACTGGAGCATTGCAATGGAAGGTTTGAGGCTTTTTAGGAAGGACAGGGGAGAGATGAGGAGGGGGTGTAGTTTTGTGTCCATGAGTGGCTGGAGTGGCTGGAACTCCGCCTGGGGAAGGATGAGGAGCCAACTGAGAGCTTGTGGGTGAAGATGAAAGGGAGAGCAGGGACAGGGGGTGTCCCAGTGGGGGGCTGCTCCAGGCCATGACATGGGCAGTGGGATTCAGGCACCTCAGTGATGACACTGTGTGGAGCAGTCACAGCTGGAGGGAAGGGATGGATCCAGAGGGACCTGGAGAGGCGGGAGAGGTGGGACCATGTGAACCTCAGGAAGTTCAACAAAGCCAAGTGCAAGGTCCTACACCTGGCTCAGGGCAATTCCAGACACAGGCTGGGTGGAAAAGGGGATGGAGCAGCCCTGGGAGAAGGACTTGGGGTGATGGGTGATGAAAAGCTCCCCATGAGCCAGCAGTGTGGGCTCACAGCCCTGAGAGCCAACGGGATCCTGGGCTGCATCCAAAGCAGTGTGGCCAGCAGGTCCAGGGAGGGGATTCTCCCCCTCTGCTCTGCTCTTATGAGGCCCCACCTGGAGTCCCCTGCACAGCTCTGGGGTCCCCACCATAAGAAGGACATGGAACTGTTGGAGTAAGTCCAGAGGAGGCCACGAAGTTGATGGGAGGGCTGGGGCACCTCCTCTATGGAGGCAGGATGGGAGAACTGGGGCTCTTCAGCCTGGAGAAGAGAAGGTTGTGTGGACACCTCAGAGAGCACCTTCCAGTATCTGAAGGGGCTACAGGGAAGTCAGAGAGAGACTCTGCATCAGGAACTGGAGTGACAGGAGGGGGAACTGGTACAAACTGAAAGAGGGGAAATTTAGGTCAGATATTAGGAAGAAATTACTCCCTATAAGGATGGTGAGACACAGGAAGAGGTTGCCCAGGGAGCTTGTGGGTGTCCCATCCCTGGTAGTGTTCAAGGCCAAATTGGGTAAGATCTTGAGCCACCTGGTCTAGTGGGAGGTGTCTCTGCTCATGGCAGGAGGTTTTGGGACTAGATGCTCTTTAAGGTTTTGTGATTTGTGGTTTAAACACATAATCCAATATATGATGTACAGTTGAAATGTCTCCAGAGTATCTAAAGCCTAAGCTGCCACACTGGATGGGTTCTGATTTCGTAGCATTTGGATCCTGATCAATGATCCTCTGGGAACAGCCTTGGATCCCTTTACTCCCAGGAGCTGTGACTCCTGGGGGTGGTTCAAACATATGCAATAGTGAAAACTTGCCTTTTAAAGTCCTTGGTGCCTTCTCCAAATGCATCTGTGATTGTTTGGAGTTTCTCTGTTGACATTATTCCTGCTCTTTTCAGCATCTGGCTGATGATGGAGAGCTGGAGTGATGTTTATGTTTTATTGTGCCTCAGGAAAATAAACCTCAGACAGGAAATGGCAAATGTTTCCTTGGATGCTGGCTCATTTTGTGCAAGTGCTTTTGGGGAATGGTGGGTGCAGGGATACACCTCAGGCAGAGCTTGTGGAATTGGAGACAGCCTGAAATCATTGCCCTTGACTTGCCAGAGCTCACAGAGGATCCTGAGCGCAGCTTTGCTGTCCCTTTTTTGTCCTGGGCTGGCAGTGCAGGGGCTCAGACAACCCAGAAACAACAGCAGGACCCACTGTGAAGTTTGGGAAGGGGTGGGAAGGAAAAGTGGCAGGAGAAACAGGCAGGAAAGCACCTGCCTGCAGGTGAATCTGACCCCAGTGTCTGCCTTGCCACAGCCTCACTGCTCCCAGAGTCATTCCTGGATGGTCCAGGCGTGGGATTTGTCACACCCTGACCTTCCATGGAGGTTGTACCATCAGCATCCAACTCTGAGCGAGTGCCCAGTGCCCAAGACAAACCCTGCCCTCAGGTCAGGATGGGCACAGCCCTCCTGAGCCAGCAGGAGAGCTGGGAATGAACAGGAATGTCATCATTTTAAAGAGCTGCTCTCCAAATGTCAGCGTGTTCCTGAGCAAGCTGTGCATTCACTGCCTCAGACTCCTTGGAAAACCCCAGACAAAATCCATCCTGAGCTCTGGAAAGTTAATAGATCTTTTTTTTTTTTCATCTTGCCAAATGATTTTCTTCTTTCTCTTCCTCCCACGAGAGTTTCTTCTGAGAAGAGGAAGCGGGCAGGGGTGTCCCAGTGCCCTTCCACTAAAGGGTTTCTGTCTGCCTGTGTTTCTGAGACAGAGAACCTTCCAGGGGCATGACCTTCCCCGTGGAGAAGGTGGCAGAAACTGCAGTTGGCACGAAGAAAATCAGCTTAGGAGAGAAATGAACTCGAGGAAATGGAAAGAGGAAGCCCTGGCCAACACCTTGGGCTTCCTGCCCTTCTCCCCTGGGAAAGAAAATAGCAAAGAAAAAGCCTGGCAAAAGATTTCCAGGGAATTCTTTGTTTTTAAGAGGGAAGAAAGAGCCTGGTGTCAACAAGACAGTGAGGCATGGCTGGAAAATAAGTGTGTGAAGGAGGGTGAGTGTTTGTAGCTGACTGGTGCTGTTCCAGGTGCTCCTCCAAGGGAATGTCCCACAACGTTGGAAAGGATGGGGAGTTACAGAGTGATGGGTTTTCCAGAGGACTCCAACAACTTTGGACTGTAAATACTGAGTCTGGGCAGGGTCAGCTTGGATGGCAGGACAAGGATGGCAGTGCCCAAGGGTGGTTGGGCACTGCCCAGGCTCCCCAGGGCAGTGGGCACAGCCCCAAGGTTGCCAGAGCTCCAGGAGGGTTTGGACAAGTCTCTGAGGGCCAGGGTGGGATTGTTGGGGTGTCTGTGCAGGGCCAGGGGTTGGACTGGATGATCCTGATGGGTCCCCTCTGACTCAGGATATTCTGTGGCTCTATGAAAATTCCTCCTGTGTGTGTGACAAGTATTTGAAGCTCTCCATGACTCTCTCCAGAGTTTCTCCCATCACCTTCAAAACCCCAAACCAAACAAGTGAAACCCATTTACCAGACCTCTGATACAAGGACGTGACATCCTGGTTCCCTTGGGTGAAATCAGTGATTTTTGGACCACCAGCCCTTCCAGCAGTGGAGTTCTAGTGGTCCATCCCCGGCAGCAGCTCCCAGATTTGGACTTCAGCTCTGAGGTTCTTGCTCTGTGCTTTTGGGATTTTCAGGAATTAGCAAGGAAGTATCAAATCTGCAGCCAAGGAGAGGGACACCCTGAAGGATGTTCTCATCCACAATCACATCCTTGGGTTAACTATCAGGAATTTGAGCTGTGGGGCTTTGAGCTGTGGTGGTGACAGCGGGATTGGGGCTGTCTGCTGGTGAAGGCTTTGCAGCCACGTCCTCCTTGTCCCAGGTCTTTTATTTTTCTGTCTTGGTCTTTCTGTGGTTTCAATCAGAAATTCCACCCATGGTCTTAGCAGCTCCTGTTGATACATGTTTCAGTGAAACTGGTACTTTCCAGAAAAAAACGAGAAAATAACGTGTCTTCGCTGAAAAATCCATTGCTTGCACTTTCTGGGACATTGGTTTTCCCTGGGGGGGGAAAGTTTTGGGAAAACAAACAAAACATTTATTTCAGTTTCTTTTCTGTGCTGCTCCCTTTTTCCTTTAAAATAATCCATTCATTTTGATTCTCTGGTGGGCAATCACCAATGAAGAATTGAGAAACAAATCTCTCTGGAGATTGTTCTTTCAGGAAAATAAGAAAATAAATCAGGAATGATCCGAGTTTACGTAGCCAGTAATACAGGTCCCCATCAAACAGGAACCCATATTTGACCTGAGTAGGCTCCAAATATTTTAGAATCCTGGAATATAAATAAATCTGTAGCTAGGGAACTTCTAAAAACCATCAGGGGAAAAAGGTCCTTGCTGTTGGGATTTTTGCTGATGGATGGGAGTGGAGTGTTATTTCCTGGATTAGGTGTGGTAGTGACTGTTGTTCAACACACTCATTTCGTCCTTTTTATAGGATTTGGGATGCATGGTAAAAATAGACAATGTCTAAGGAATTTTAAGATGTATGAAACCAGATAAGCTGATTTATCTCACCAGTTCTGCAGGGGAGGGGATGACTTGGATGTTTTTCACCCCGAGTTCCGTTGTTTTCTCTTTTGTCCTTTAGTTTCCTCTCCACGTGGTTTAGTTCCAGATCCCTGGATTTTCCTTTGTTTTTGTGGATGGCTCAGAGAGGAGCAGGGGAGAAAATATGCAAATTTTAACAAAATCAGCTCGAGTGAGTCATTTCTGTTTGGGGCCACAATGAGGAAAGCTTAACAACGGTGTCTCAGCCTGATATAAAAGGCATTAATTAAAAATAACCCAGAGGAGTGATTTTTCCCCCTCCACATTTCTGAAGAATTAGTGTGCAGTTATTACACCTCAGGAGGTTGGAGTTACAAGATTTTAATGTGTTGTTTGAGAGCAATGGGGGTGTTGATGCACACAGAGCATGTTCAGAATAATTGTAGCATCCCATGTCAGGGCTCCAGGTGATCTCCTGGTGGGATGGTCCTGCCCTTTTACCATGGGGGATACTCTTGCATTTGACTCAAACCAGCAAGTTTTGCTTTCTTCTGAAGTATTAAACTGGCTTCACTTCACCTTTTAAAAGGCCTAAACTCTTAGCTGGCAGTGCTGCTAATGAAGAGCACCCTTGGCAATCACACCCCAGAGGATCTGCTGCAATAAATCATATCCTTGCTTCATTAAAATAAATCTCAGACTTTGGTAAATTAAAAAAAAAAACAAACAACCTTTTGAATTACACATGGCATGTACCTCGTGGGGCAGTTATTTATAGAGTTATCTTCTAATGTCTTTATCTTTTACAATGAGGGAGTTGCTTTGTCTGATCTCACCGAATTTAACACAAGAGGACTCGTAGGATGAGTCATCTCTGTTGTGTTTTCTTATGCAAAACCACAGTTACTATAGTTTCCTTTTTAGTTTTATTTAATTTCTTTCTAAAAAATCAACTTACTTTTTTTTTTTTACCTTTGTCTTTTCAATTCCTGTTATCCTTTGAGTGACTTATGTCACATCTGAACACAATGTGTGCTGAAGTGCTTCTTGCTTATTGAGTTTTACACCTGTTAATTTGAAATTATTTGGACCTTAAAACACGCTTAATCTATATTGTAATGAAGGATTAGCACTGGCACAGGTTGCCCAGAGGAGCTGTGGCTGCTCCATCCCTGGAAGTGTCCAAGGCCAGGTTGGACAGGGCTTGGAGCAACCTGGGCTAGTGGGAGGTGTCCCTGCCCATGGCAGGGGGTGGAATGAGATGATCTTTAAGGTCCCTTCCCACCCAAACAATTCCGTGATTATTTTATCAAAGTTGAAGGAAAATATCAAGTGACTCATTAAAAATAGATAAAAGTGACTCATTAAAAGTCTTGGCACCAGACAAATGGATTTTACTGAGTTGTTTGTATAATGCTGTGACCCTGAGTTCTTTGGCACCTAAACTCTTGCACTATGACTGTTCCTGCTTAAAAATACTCCAGAATTTAAGTGGCTGGATATTTTTAGAGGCTTTTGGTCGCCATTAAGCACCTGCTTGAAGCAGAGTCTCCAGTGAAGTGTCCCTCTGAGTCACAGCTAACGTGGGGGCACTTTCCAGGACTGAATTCCGAAACCTTAACTAGCATTCAACTAAAGTTTAAACCATTATATCCTCACACAGACATTTTGTTGTCACTGGAGAAAACAAAAAACCTGCCAAGCACTGAGAGGTCTCTTAACTTTCTGCAAACTTCTCTGAAATGAATCATAGGATCACACGGAATCACAGGATCAGTTAGGTTGGAAAAGACCTCTGAGGCCATGGAGTCCAACATGAACCTGTCCTATGAAGCTGTGGTTCATTTCCAGAGCCAGATCTGCCTCTCATCAGCACCCTAAAACATTGAGAACACTGTGGTCCTTCCAGGTGTCTTTGCTTGCATGTCACTGACTCAAGACAAGCAGAGCCAGACCCTGGTGCTCCATGAAGTGCTGCTCAGCCTCATCCCACTGCTGATGCTCTGAACTGGGGAGCAGGAGAGCAGCAGCCAACCTCCAAGGCGTGTTTCAGCTCACAGAATATTTGAACAAGCCAAAATCTCATAAGGACTTCCCTCTCCTCAGCACCTTGGCCGGGAAAGGCCAACCAGACCCGTGCAAACATGTTCCTTCTACTCCTGGGAGGGTGGGGAGGCCCTGGCACAGGCTGCCCAGAGAAGCTGGGGCTGCCCCTGAATCCCTGGAAGTGTCCAAGGCCAGGTTGGACGGGGCTTGGAGCAACCTGGGCTGGTGGGAGGTGTCCAGCCCATGGCAGGGGGTGGGACTGGATGAGTTTTAAGGTCCCTTCCAACCCAAACCATTCCATGGTTCTGTTACAGCTCTACAGGACAATTCTCTCTGCCCAAGCAGGTTTTCCAAAGGTCCCTGTGGTCCAGCACCATCCCATAGGGAATAGGTTCATGGTTTTTAGGCTGCAGGATCAGTCAGTGCCCATATTTACCTGGAGACGTGCCCTGTGATCTGTGTGGAGATGATTAAAGACACTCTCACCACCGTGCTGTGAGTCAGGTGTGTTTATTCAGGAAAACACCGAGATTTAAACTGCAATAATTAACACAGAAAGATTTCATTGTACATGACAGAATTATCTGGACATTTCATACGTGTTTATTGCTAAAGCCCCCAGAGAACTGTCTCACAACACAGTTGGGTTTATACATGAAAAATATACCCTTTAAATATAAAGGCTCTTCTATACTTGACACAGTTCTGCCTGCCAGAGGCAAAAGTCCTGCTCTTCCACCACTGTCAAGCTTGAGGAACTTGGTTGAAGCCCCTGGAGTTACATTCATACAAAGTATTTAAAAGTTGCATAAAATCAGCATTTTTAAGCATTAAACTTGTTATTGCTCTAAAGCATGAGATGTATAAATTGCTGGTTTCAGATTATTCCATATGCCAGTATTAGAGTCACGGAATTCCACAGGATGGTTTGGGTTGGAAGGGACCTTAAAGACCATCTCACTTCACCCCCTGCCATGGGCAGGGACACCTTCCACTAGCCCAGGTTGCTCCAAACCTCATCCAAATACATTCACTCACATCCTTGGAGTCAGAGCTTGCCTAGAGATCATTTACCTGCTCAAACAGGTGTGGATTTTTTCCTCTGTGCACTTTGCTTTCCTTCCTTTTTTTCCCTTCATGTTTTATTTCCTTTTCCCACCTGCTTCTATGCAAAAATAGAGCTGCAAAAATAGAAGCAAAGAGAGGAAGAAACAGAATGACAGAAAAACAAGGAAATTGAAAATATGGAAACTGAAGGAAAGAAAAAAAGTCGAATATTTACTAAACAGTTTTAGATGAGAAAACATTCGCTTCAAAAGTGACTTCAAGTACTGAATTGGTGCTTAATTCCAAAATGTGGCTCTCCTGTCAGGTCTGGACAAGGCCAAGGAGTAGGTGGGAATAAAAATTGCCTAGGCTGGCAAATCTTATTCTTTTGTGTCCATAAATATAACAACTTGCTCAGGGGTCTCTTGTTTTTTGTTTTATGAACATGTTGTCCTGGAGAGCTGTGAGTTTCCCCGGGGCCTCACACAGCCCCCAAGCACAGGCAGCACTCCCTGGAGAGCTGTAGAAACTGCCCATAAATTATCAGGAAATCGTCCATAAATTATCAATCCCCATATTAAATAATCTTTTCTCTATCTCTTGAGTTGAATGAAGCTGTTGGGACCGAGGACCCGGTGACAGGATGGAGTAAAAGCTCCCAGAGCAGCTGAGTTTGTCTTTTCCGGGCAGCTATTTTGGGTGCTCTGACTCACCTGGAGGTTCCTGTTTCACACTGGCTGTTAGAGGGAATTAGGGAGCCTAAATTTAGCTGCTGTTGACATGAAGGGAAGTGGTATGTTAATACTGCAGGATATGTCAGCTCAGGGAAAACTGATGACTTGGCTCCCTCCCCTTACAACAGAGCCAGTGGCTGCTGCCTGCAGGGATCCCACGGAATTCCGGGGGGATGCTGAGAGAGGAGGGGCCAAAGGCTCTATCCCTGAGGGAAAGGTCAGGTTTTGGGGTCTCACAACCACCACTCTCCTTGGAAACACCTGAATTTCAGACTGTCCTTCTCTGGGCTCTACCCTCCTCCACTCCAACTCTGCAAGCTCCTAAAAAAAAGAAATTGGGAATTTAAACCACTTCAGCTGAGCCCCCCTAGTTAGGGGGTGGTGAGTCCACGTGTGGCTGCAAAAAGTGCTCTTCCAAAACACTTTTCCAAGCCCTGCATCCTCACATTCCATCATACTGTCTTAAAATTGAGTCTATTATAGCTGTAAAAAGCCGAGGCTGGGAGAGGTTTTGAGGTCACCAAGTGCAGCTCCTGCTGCCACAAGTGTTGCTCACCAGAATTTGCATTTTTTTTTCAGTTATTCTCCCTTCAGCAGCTGCCTTTGCTTTGAGGTTTTCCCTTGCTGCTCACACCAAACACAAGCTGTATCACTTCCAGTTTTTCAAGACCTGTGAGTAAATAAGGCCCAGCTGAAGGTCCCAAAAAGCAAAGGCTTCTTATTTATTTTGGTTTTTTTTTGATTGGTCATTTGTGTTGAGTTGTCCCTTCCTTACTTCATCTTCAGGACAGGGTGCTTGAAAACAGCAGAGCTGCTTGAAGCTTTTTTATCTAATAAAATTATGAATAATAATAGAAGTTTAAGAGCATGAGCAATTGGACTATCCAAAGGATTTTGCAGAATGCTGTTTTTTCTTCAGAGGACTCTGAGTGGATGAGAGGAGTGCAGAGTCAGGCAGTTGCCCTGCAGAAGGTCAGTGCACTATTGATCCAAGAGGGATCTTTAAATAGGGATTGCTGTGCATTTTTAGGTTAGCAGGGTTGTCCCCTGGAACAACAAGGGATTTCTCCCTAAGTGACTGTGGTATTTTCCCCTTGGGCTGAAGAAAAGCAAAGAGACAAAACCAGGAGCGAATGTGAAAGTCCCTCAGTGAAAACGAATCTGTGCCAGATAAGCCATGGCCTAATTTTCAGATGTGAGCTTTGAGGAGTTTGGGTCGGGGCCAATTTCACGGGAGGTGCCATCCAGCCTTGTGAAATCTAATTGCAGTCCTGGTTTCAAAGCCTTCCCAGCTCTGTAATCTCGGATGTTAAACTCAGATCTTGGTTTGCTGCCCCCGGCTGAGCTGGGCTGGAATCGTGTCCCATCAGCTCGGCTGCTCTTGTGAAGCCCCTATTAACGTTTTCTACAGCAATTAACAGCCAGAATTAAGCATGTTCTCCCTATCAACCGAGATTATAAATAACTCCTAAAAATGCCCCTTAGCCAAGCAGATATCAGTTTAAAAGTGCAACTTCCTCAGTGTCTGGGAGGGGCCAAAAAACCTTGAGAGAGAGAGAGAGCAGAGCTGTGAGGTTGTTGCTGCTGCTCCCTGTGCCTGGAGGAGTTAATGATGGAGCACAGGCACAGAAATCCCCACATTTGCTCATCTGAGGACAAGGGGAGGAATTTTTACAGTTTCTCCATGACTTCAGTGCTTTCAGTATCCCTCTTTTCTCAGGGCTGAGCCCCGTGGTGGGGAACCAGGGCAGGGCTGGTTCCTCAGAAGATGCTCCTCAGCAGGGCAAGGACCCTCCTGCTGCACAGGGGGGGACAGATCCCACAGGGAATTGCTCCTGATGTTGCTGAAGAGACACAGCATTTGGGGAAGGATCAGCCTGGAGTTATTTTTTTTTTTAATTTGTTAAAAATCACCTGCTCAAAAAACTTAGGGAAAAAAAAAAAAAGAAGGAGAAAAGGATGACAGAAAGAAGTGACTCAGAGTCTGTCAGAAACCAAGGCCTGGCTCAGGGCCTGCCTTGCTTCAGTGAAAGCTATTTAACATTTCTATAACTGCTGGGGAAACTGGGCACTATTAATGGGCTCTCTTTGTGGCTCTAATTTATTCTTATTTCTCAGAGGCAACGGAGTAGAGGCCAGATTGCTTTATCCTGTGGTATGAAAAAGCCTGGGGCTGAGGAGCTTAGCACTGCTTTGTCAGGGTTTCCTCCATCTGGCAAAATAATAGAATAAAATCACCCTAAGCAGAGAGCTGCTTTATTTTGTAAAGAATGCTCTTTCTCTTTCTTTTCAAAGCCTTCAGGAAAAGCAGGGCTATGGGAGGTGTGAGTAAATTCATATTTTCATTCATTAGCTGCCTTTGCTACACTCAGGAGCTGTGAGTTCCCACGGCCAGGCTGGCTTAAACTTCTCTGGAAATCAGTTATGTGGATCAAAGTGGAGGCAAATAGAGGTTAAAAACCCTGTTTAGAGGCATGAGAGATTCAGAGAGTCCAGAAGGGTGAGGAGATCCCAGTGGAGGTTATAAAGTCATAGGCAGGGCAAGCTGACTCTTATAAAAATAAATTTCTTTTTGTTAAGGGAAAAAGAAAGAAAAGGAAAAGAAATCCCTGTTTTCATTTTTCTTTTCTTTTCTTTTCTCTTTTCTTTTCTTTTCTTTTCTTTTCTTTTCTTTTCTTTTCTTTTCTTTTCTTTTCTTTTCTTTTCTTTTCTTTTCTTTTCTTTTCTTTCTTTTCTTTCTTTTCTTTTCTTTTCTTTTCTTTTCTTTTCTTTTCTTTTCTTTTCTTTTCTTTTCTTTTCTTTTCTTTTCTTTTCTTTTCTTTCTTTTCTTTTCTTTTCTTTTCTTTTCTTTTCTTTTCTTTTCTTTTCTTTTCTTTTCTTTTCTTTTCTTTTCTTTTCTTTTCTTTTCTTTTCTTTTCTTTTCTTTTCTTTTCTTTTCTCTTTTTTTCCCTGCCCCACAACCATTAATAACAAAAGGAATTTTTTTTTTTTATCACTGTTTTTCAAAACAGAAAGTAGATAATCTCTAGCAACGAATCATATCAGTTACTCCTGACCTTTAGAAAGTGCCTTGTGTATTCTGAAGTCACCTGGTCGACGAGACAAAACCTCATTAATGTGCACCCTCAGTTCCTGGTGACATAACACAAGTAACAAATTACCACCAGGAGGAATAATCTGAGTGTGTTCACACAATCTCAGCTACATCACTCGACAACATCAACTAAGGCTGAGTAATAAACCACCGGGGTTCTGAAGCCAAAAACTAAATCCATGAGTAAATGTTTTGACGGGAAGAGTTTGCCAAGCTCTAGTCATGTAACAAATGTCAGCCAGGCAAGGGGAAAAACTTGCACAATGGTAAATACAGACCTCAGTGGAGTCTCAGAGATGAAGGGAAGAGAGGAATGAGTGAATTAATACCAGATTCGGTAAAATTTTGGTCCCTTCCCTCCCCACACTGTAAGAATTAAACTTCAAATAAGTGCATGTGTTGCTGCAATTCATGGAATAAGAGAGCCCAAGATTCCTCTTTTATCCTGTATTTTCTGAACTTTCCAGTAAGCCAAAAAGAGCTCAAGCACCATCCACCCCCTGGGCTGCCAAACACCACAGCTCTCAGCTGAGGCCAGTCCCAAATTTGGGAAAGTCTGGACCTCAGAGCTGACTCTTGGCTTTTCAGCAAGTGTTGGAGGTGTGTTTAGAGCCCAGTGTGGTCTGGGTCACACAGGAACTGTCAGACAGGCAGGGCAGGGATTCAAGGAAAATGTATCACAAGGAACTTTGCTATTTGCTGGATTTGCATCTCGACTGTTACTTTAATATTTGGTATGAAAAGGTCTAAAAACCCCGGGTGAGAACAGAGCCTGAGCACTGTGCATGGACAAAGTCTCTGTCCCAGAGAGCTTTATATTTAAATAGGAAAGATGGATAAATAGGGAAAAGGAGGACACTTGAAGTAAATTGCATAAAGTCCATAGCAGAACACAGCACAGAAATATCCTGTAAATCCCATGTTTCCTATGTCCTGTCCCAGAGTTTCAGCTGCCAGCCCAAGAGTCAATGATTTCATCACCTTGGCTGTCATCCAATCTATCCATAAATCTACTTCAGAGTTGTGGTTTGTAAAGAAAGCCTCAATTACAAGCTTTGACTGCTAGTTTTGTTTGGAAAGACCAGGTCAAAATACTGCTCCATTCCCCATCTCCTCAGCACAGCCAACAGCCTGCTACCCTAAAAGTCTCCATATTGCTTATTCTCCCCATAATCTGGTTGAGTTTTAAGCTGTGTTTGCACAGATTGGTTGGAGGAACCCTTGGCACACCCGTGGGTTGTTTCTGGATAGTCCAACAATCCCACTGGGATCCAAAGCACAGGGACCTTTGCCAGCTGTGGCTCTTGCAGTGTTTTGTTTCGTTGTTTTTGTTGTTTGTTTTTTTTTTTCTGGGACACTCACAGAGTTCCTTGTTCACCCTGGGGTTGAGGTAAGACAGGACATTTAAAACCAAGGTGTTGCCTAGTAAAAGCAGGCTACTGATGTTCAGAGCAAGGTGGGAAGTCAGGGGCTGCTCACATCTGGTCGCTGTACATCAGCACCCCCAGGACGTTCTCGTTGGGAAGGGAATCTTCATTCAGGAACTGAGGATGATTAAGTGCCACTGATATTCGGTCCTCCACCTTCAGGTGTGTCAAATGGAGCTGGAACAAGGTCTTAAAAGCCTTCCCTTGGCACCTTTCTGACTCACACCACGTGGACAACGTCTGCCTGTCCACCCTGTCGTTCACAAGGAGCTCTATCTTGAGGTCAGTGGGGCTTTTGGAACAGTTGGGGAGGTGGAAGTTCAAGTGGCAGTAGATCAAGTAGACACCTTGTTCCTTTATCACCAGCTCTTCATTCCTGCACTGGATGTCCTCACAAATCCCCTTGTCCACCAGGCTCAGCTTGGAACTGTTCCCTGGGCTGGCCACTGGAAAGGAAAGCAGAGAGGTGTTACCAGGAGCTCCAGTGACCTGAATTCAGCCCGAGGTGACTTCCAGCAGAGTGTTGGCTGGGAAAAGGAGATACCTGTTCAGTAATTCCCTGCAGGAAACTCTGAGAAAAAGCCAGGCAGCTGGGAAGTCACACATGGAAATGGGGAGTTAAGAACTTCCAAGGACTTAAGCAGCCCTCAGGAAATCCAAGCCAGGCAGATGCTTGAATGTACATCTCCATTATTTCCCACTTGGTATTTGAAAGGCAATAATGGAGATTTATATTCATGTGCGTGCTCAGAACATAGCTCTTTATTTTTAATTTTTCAAAGTCAAATTAAAAAATGGTTTATAGCATCAGATAGGGGTTTGCCAACCAAACCCACATTCCAGGAAAGCTAAGGATTTATTTTCCTAGAAAATGCCCATTTAGTCATCAAAACTATTTACCACTAAACCCAGTTTGAGTAACAGGAGCAGGTCTTGCCCTTCACTGACCTCTCATGTAGGCAGCAGCTCCCTTGGTTGGGACACGCTGTAGGATTCTGGAATAGTCTTCAAAGGTGTTCCCTGAAGGAAACAACAGATTAAGTGATCATTAATGGTTTTTATTTTATGTTGGTTTTTTGTTTGTTTTTGGTTTGTTTGTTTGTTTGTTTGTTTTGTTTTGTTTTTGTTTTTCTGTTTGGTTTTTTGGTGGGGTTTTTTTGGTTTTTTTTTTTGTTTGTTTTTGGTTTTGGTTCTTTTGGGGGGTTTCTTTGGTACTGTGAAGCGCCATCAGCATTTGGTACTCCAGTTATTTGCTCTACCTGTGCTAAGGACAAACTGCACAGCAGCAGCTGGAGCAGCAGGGAGGAGCTGGTTCTTACTCCTTGGCTGATAATATCTGATCTGCAGGGGGAATTCACAGCAGTGTAACTCGATTGGCAAATCTGTAACATCTCAAAGCTCTGGCAGATTGCAGCTCTCAGCCAAACAAATTAGATTTCTTATTCTCCTTCTTACAAACAGAGGTAAAACTTTTAAACTAAAAGAGGGGCAATTTGGATTAGATGTAAGGAAGAAGATTTTTTACAATGAAGGTGGGGAGGCCCTGGCACAGGTTGCCCAGAGAAGCTGTGGCTGCCCCTGGATCCCTGGAAGTGTCCAAGGCCAGGCTGGAGGGGCTTGGAGCAACCTGGGATAGTGGAAGGTGTCCCTGCCCGTGGCAGGGGGTGGAATGAGGTGATTTTTGAGGTCCCTTCCAACTCAAACCATCCTGGGATTCTATGGTTATATGAAATACAAATTGTGTGCAGGTAAGCTTAATTTAACCAAATTATTTTTATGGTGCAATTACAGGAAGCTTTAAAACATTTAACTGGAGCATACTTCTGAAAATGGCTCTTTGGGTGCTTTTGGAATGTTGCTCTGTTCTCTCATGGTCAAAATGTGGATTTCACCGGGACTTTAGATGAGATTGGTCATAGAATCACAGACTCGTTTGGCGGAAGGGACTTTAAAACCCATCCAGTGCCACCCCCTGCCATGGGCAGGGACACCTTTCCCTAGCCCAGGTTGCTCCAACCTGGCCTTGGACACTTGCAGGGATGGAGCAGCCACAGCTTCTCTGGGCACTGGGGACCCGAAAGCTGCTGCTGCCCAACCCGAGGGCAGGGTTTGCCCACAGCCAGCCCCTGTGTCACGGGAATGCCCCCAAATCCAAAGGGCCGGGACGGGGAGGCGCCGGGGCTGCCCCGACGGAGCCGCGGGGAGACGGGAACATCCCACGGGATGCGGGGACGGCTCCATCCCACGGCCGCGCCCGGCACTGCAGCCGGTGCCGATCGCACCGCAGGGCTGCCAACAGCTCCGCGTCCCGGCACCGCATCCCGGTGTTCCATCCCCTGCATCCCGGCGCCATATCCCGGTTTTCCAGCTTCTGTGTCCCGGCGCTGCATCCCGGTGACCCAGCTCGTGCTCCCTGGACCCCACTCCCCACCATTTGCTCCTGCATTTCACCTCCTTTCCAGCCGCATTCCCCCTTTCCATCTCCTCTGTGTGAGCTTTTCCTCCTCTCACCGTGCTGAGCGTTCAGTTAAAGGCACTGAATATCCATCCCTGGAAGTGCTCAAGGCCAGGTTGGACGGGGCTTGGAGCAATCTGGGCTAGTGGAAGGTGTCCCTTCAGGGTCTGCAGCTCCTCCCGAGGGGCAGCTCCAATCCCTGCTCTCTCTGAGCAGTGACAGGACCCAGGGAATGGCTGGAGCTGTGTCAGGGCAGGGTCAGGTTGGATCTCAGCAAAAGGTTCTTCCCCCAGAGGGTGGTTGGCACTGCCCAGGCTCCCCAGGGCAGTGGGCACAGCCCCAAGGCTGCCAGAGCTCCAGGAGTGCTTGAATAACGCTCTGAGGGAGAGGGTGGGATCATTGGGGTGTCTGTGCAGGGCCAGGAGCTGGACTTTGATGATCCTTGTGGGTCCCTTCCCACTCAGGATATTCTGTGATTCAATCATTCTAACAAGAAGCAGCCTATTAAATGCAGAGTGAGACAATAATCATAAGTTTTCTAGGATTCCTGAAACTAAGGGTAATAAAAAGAGATTAAAATCTCCAAACTCTCGCAGTAACTGCCTGGCCTGATTTTTAAGGGAGACTTCGTCAGGAGGATGGATAAATCAGGGAGAAGCTGCTCCCACACAAGTCCCCTGTCTGGGTGTGTTTGTGTGTGCATTGCAGCCTTTGCATTCTCTGTTGGAGAAGGAGGCTGTGGATATCTTAAAAAAATTGCAATCTTTCTCTGATTTCATGGTTGAAACACTTTTGGGGAAAGCAGGAGCTCACAGTGCTCCAACAATGAGTAAGCCATGCACCAAAGTCCCTTCAACACGCTGGAAATCCCCAAAGAAAAAACAAACCCTACTTTCCTAGTGTTAGTCATGTCACTGTAGTGTTTTGGTGAGGGCACAGGCACTGCAGAGATGGGGAGATAGGGCAAAGGATGGGAGAGAACCTTTCTGGCAGGACGAGTAGTGTGAGTGAGCTCAGGCTGCTGACTCCGTGTTACCAAAGGCTTGATAACACTGTAACAGCTTCAGTTTGAAATAAAGGCCAGCAGGGATTCTTTGCAGAAACTCGGTGGCATTTAGGGGGTTTACCCTATAAAGCTGAAAATCCCCTGCTGCACAAGCAGACCTTGGAAGCTGCAACATCTGCCAGGCGAGCAAAGTGCTGAGCCTGCCCACAACCAGCCTGGAGCTGCCCCGAGCTTGGCCAGTCCTGAGCTGTCTCATGGCACCTCCAGAGATCTCCCCTGGCGGATCTGGCTGCCCTTTGCATTTCCAAAGCTGTACTCACATTTATTGCTGTCAGCAAATTCCGTGTGTCTGCGTTTAAACCATTTATCCTGTGTTTTCCAGAAGGCAAGTGATGAAAAAAGAAATACATCATTTTATGAAGGCTGTTCTGGTTCTTGCTCTGCTGAAGCAGCTTATAACTGGTTTTTTATTTCTCAAGTTAATTTCTTTTATCTGAAACATTTCAGCTCAAGCCAAGAGAGGCTGAAATTAGCAGAGCTTCAGGAGTGATCGATGGATGTGTTCGATCACATCACCTAATTGGCTTTGCACTGTTCACTGTGTAAATCAGGAGTAATCCCTCCAAAATCAATAGGATTATAGGAGCTTAAAAATACTGTGAGGAGGAGGAAAGACAAAGCCACATTTGGGACAAAGTAGCAAGAAGACCACCCTGCTTTCGTGGTGTGATGCACAGAAGCTGGAGATCATCTGCTTCAAGCAAGGCCACTTAAGCTATTTTGCCCTAAAGAAGCAGGTGACAACTCCTTTTTGTCTCCCTGACCCTTCTTACCACAGGATGAGCATCCAGAGGGTGAGAAAAAGGGCCAGGCTATTTCCATGAGCTTAATGCAGCTTTTCTTCCCCAAGCCAAAGGGATGCACAGCAGGGCTGGGAAATGGGAGCTGCAGCCTCACTGAACCCTCAGGATTTCCCCCTGAGGTGTAAGTTGAAAAGAGTCTCATCAAAACACAGCAGCACTTTGTCCAGCCAGGAAGAACAGGTTTGGGACAGGTGGATGGATGGGCTGGTGCCAGGCAGGTCCACGAGGATGTGACTCTGCCTGGAAAACTCTCCTCACTGCTGGCTGCCTCTGTTTCCCCACTCTGAGATGGGTATGACGGGAGTGCCACCAAAGGGCACAAACCAAGAGCTGAAAGTGGCATCTCAGCACGGAAGGTGTTGCTACCCAGACATGGAAAGCCCCTCAGATGGGGCTTCTGAAGGCTGTCCTGGTCCCACTCAGCCCTTGCTGTGACATTCCAGTGCCCTGTGGGTGGCACCACAGCTGGCTGGAGGCTGAGCGTGGCAGGCACAAGAGCAGGTCAAAAACCTGAATATGGATTGTGAAGTAAAGAAGTACAAGGAGGCAACAAGCAGCTTTCAGTTCCTCTGCAACCCCCATGGATTTAAGTGCTTATAAAATTAGGCAAGGGGACATCATCCATCTCTGTCAGCACGCCAGAGTTAGCAGGATTTGCTTAATTTCATTTCTCAGCAGCCACTCTCTGAAGTCCCTGTGTCTTTAGCACTCTCCTCCCAGCTCAGTGCCCTGCAAACAGCACTGGCTGGTGCTGAGGGACTGTTCCAGCCCACGATGCTGTGACAATTCCAGTTGGGTGACATCCCCTCCTGGGGTCAGGGACAGAGCTGGGCTCAGGGACAGAGCTGGGCTCTGCTCCTGGCTGTGCCTGGCACCCACACACCGAGTCCTTCGGTCCCTGAGAGCCCAAGGCTGTCTCTGCTCCTGAGCACTGAAAGGGCACTGAACTCAGCTGCCAATTTCCCCTCCTTCCCAAAAGCATAAACTAAAGAAATATCCCTTTGTCCCCCCCAAATTTAGGAGGAATACCTTACGAATTCATCACTGTACACCTGACCACTGCAAAACCTGTAGAGTGTAAGGCCCAAATTGTTCAAATCTCTAACATGCTCAGTGTAGCACAGGTCACATAATGCCATGAGCTATTCATATGTGTATATATATATATACACACATATATATACATATATACATACATATATACATACAAACATATATACATATATATACACACATATATACACATATATATACATACATATGTACATATAAACATATATATACATATATACACACACATATATATAGATACATATATACATATAAACATATATATACATATATAATATATATACACACACACATATATATATTCATCAATAACTTGTGTTTAAGGCCAAAACTATTCAAATCTCTAACATGCTCATCAGTGTAGCACAGGTCACACAATCCCATGAGCTATTTATATATATATATATATATTCATCTATAACTTGTGTTTTAAGTATTGGTGGGAGGGAAGATCTAACATTTAGCATTTTGAGCAACACCAATCATCCCATTATCAATTAAACAAGCAACCAGCTCCCATTATGACTAACTGGAATGTGTGTGGCTGCAGTTTCCTGCCTGTGCTCTCTTTCCAGCATGTGCAAGCCCAGGCTTGCCCGAATTTTTAAAGGTGAGAGACAGAACTCCCCTGCCCTGACCTTCCCAGCACAGACAGACCTCAGACAGTGTCACCCATGTGCACCCAGACACATTGCTGAGGGGGAGAAGGCAAAAATCTTTATGGTCTAAGGGTGAAATCTCCGTTTCTGAAGAACCCTCTGTCATGGGATTAGTGACCTGCAGTGTCATCACGGAATCCCAGAGTCACTGAGGTTGGAAAAGCCCTCCCAGACCATCAAGTCCAAGCTGTGCCCGATGCCCACCTTGTCCCCCAGCCCAGGGCACTGAGTGCCACATCCAGTCCTTCCTTGGACACCTCCAGGGGTGGGAACTCCAAACCTCCCTGGGCAGCCCCTGCCAAGGCCTGACCACCCTTTCCATGAGGAAATTCCTCCTGATGTCCAACCTGACCCTCCCCTGGCACAGCTGGAGGCCGTTCCCTCTCCTCCTGTCCCTTGTTCCCTGGGAGCAGAGCCCGACCCCCCCGGCTCCCCCCTCCTGTCAGGGGGTTGCAGAGCCAGAAGGTCCCCCCTGAGCCTCCTTTTCTCCAGGCTGAGCCCCCCCAGCTCCCTCAGCTGCTTCCCAAAGTGTTGCACTGGGAGAATTCCAGGTTGGAAGAGATCAGATTTAATTGCAGAAGACCAAGGTGCCCTCTGAGATATTGCTGCAAATCCTAAAAGGCTTCTTGGTTCACTGGTTTCAGCCTGATTTACTTTGTGGTATCAAGTATGTGACTGTCACCTGTATTATATTAATTTCTCAGAGCCAGATTTTGATTTGGGAGCCTATTTCCCATTGAAACTGTGAATGGGGTGATGGATTTCCTTTCCTGGTCTCTCCATCATCTGCAAATGGATCTTACTGCCAGACAAAAATACCTGTAAAGTGTGTGTGTGGATATGTACCTGCAGGTTTTTTTCCTTTTGCAAATTAGGAGAGATTTAAGCACCAAATCTTTACAGTTCAAATAACAAGAAAAGCCATCAGCCCAGGATTCATGGGGAAGTGAGGCTTGGAGAGGACAACAAGGAGATGATGAGGGCTGAGCCCCTCCAAAGTCTGAAGGTTATAAATTTCTCTGTGACTTAGTTCTCCCTCTAAAAAATGAACCAAACCACAACACCCCTCTGGCCCATATTAAAATATGATCCAATATTTACAAAACAGGGACGAGTTTCCACAGAGGAATAATTCCACAGAGAACATTTCACCACCATTTAGTGGGTGATGGATTTCGTTGCTCAGGTGCTCCCCTGACAGTGGCACGGGGGATTTGAGGAGACTGATGCCATTTTTCACACAAGCATTTAATTAGCTGACATGGCATCGCCCTCAGCTTGTGCTTGCAGATTCCTGCAGGCCCATCCATTGAGGGCTGACAGCTGAGTCAGGGCCATAAACCTCCCATAAGTCTGCTTTAGTGCCCGCTGGTGTTTAGTTAACAACAGGACATAATCTCGTTGGAAATCTCAATGAAATCATCCTGTTTTCCTGCTTTGATAAGACAAAATTAATTCAGAGTTGTAGCTGGGTCTGGACTTGTGCCCGTTGGCATTTTAGTCTCTACCTGAGTGAACTCCAGCTTGTCTCACCAGAGAACTGGAGCATCACAGAATCCCAGACTGCTTTGGGTTGGAAGGGACCTGGAAGATCATCCAGTTCCACCCCCTGCCATGGGCAGGGACACCTTCCACTAGCCCAGGTTGCTCCAAGCCCTGTCCAACGTGGCCTTGGACACTCCCAGGGATGGGGTGCAGTCCTGCATCCCCCACCAGCATCTCTGAGATGTTTGGCACCAGCAGGTACCAACCCAGGGCTGGTGCCAGGCTGAGCACCCAGCTGGCAACTGGGCGATGCTGCTTTTTTAACTTGCCCATTTTAACAGCTTCAAAGCTCTGGTTTGAACAACTTGGGCACAAAACACATTCAAACCACATCATCAACACCTGGGCAGAGACAGATCCAAATCTAAATCCACAGCAGCTTCAGCCTCAGCACAGTTCCCCTCCTGCAGTGTTTCTTCTACCTCTGTTTCTGGGTAGGACCTTGCAGCACTTGCCACAGCTCCTTGCTTAGTAGTCAGGAGGTGATACCTGGCAGCAGATGACAGAGCTCCCTGTCAGGGGTCCTCAGGAAATTGCCCCCTGGGCTAGGAAACAAGCCCAGTATGGGAGAGCCAAGAATTCAAAAATTATCCAAAACAGAGTAAGCGGTTCCCAAGTGATGCAGGAAAGGTTGTTACTGGGATTCTCTGGACCTTGAACTTTTGTTACTTAGACTCACGGAATCACAGAATATCCTGAGTTGGAGGGAACCACCAGGATCATCCAGTGCAACCCCTGGCCCTGCACAGACACCCCAATGATCCCACCCTGTCCCTCAGAGCGTTGTCCAAACCCTCCTGGAGTTCTGGCAGCCTTGGGGCTGTGCCCACTGCCCTGGGGAGCCTGGGCAGTGCCAACCACCCTCTGGGGGAAGAACCTTTTGCTGAGATCCAACCTGACCCTGCCCTGACACAGCTCCAGCCATTCCCTGGGTGCTGTCCCTGCTCACAGGGAGCAGAGATTGGAGCTGCCCCTCAGGAGGAGCTGCAGACCCTGATGGGGTCTGACCTCAGTCTCCTCCAGCTGAACAAGCCAAGTGACCTTTAATCTCCCATTCTGCACCATTTTTAGATGAACACTGGGCTTCACTTTTCCCGTCTGCAGCAGAAGACAATGGTATCTTCTCTCCTCTGGGTCTGAACATGAACTTAGATTTGCAAGAAGTCAAATCCTTGGTGCTAAGAGCCGTGTACCCAGGGAGCCAATGTCAGTGCAATAAATAGTTCTCCTCCTGATTTACACTCAGCAAAAGCAAAACCGTGGTATGCTGTCTCTGCTAGGCAGTTTTTTTCCTGTTTTGGGCTCCCTGTGCTCACACTCTGCCTGTTTCAATTCCGTGCCTGTGCCTTTTGGTGCTGTAAGAACACTTGTCCCTTCTGGATCTCCCTTTGCCCCACAGACCAGCAGGAAACACAGGACTGCTCCAGGCCAGAGGGAGCACAGGAGGAGTTTCAGCTGTTCTGAAATATGTGGCAACACATTCCCCCCCTGCCTTGTGAAGATATGGACACAACACACACGTGTAAGAGAAGCCCTTAAAATAAGACCTAAAAGTCACAGTGATGTTCACATCATCTGGCAAAAAGGCTCCTCCAGGGCACATTCACATATATTTGTTATTTCCTCTGCCATGGCTTCTGGATGTACTGAGTAATTTAAAAGCTTTTTTCTTATTAGTTTCATTTTTTTTCCCCACTACTTTGGCTCTTCACCAAGAGGAGATTTAATGTGAAATGTTAAGATGTGCACAATTGGCTTATTCGTGACCCTGGGTGGTGTTTGCATCAGAGATGAGTCAAATCACATGTATTTTTTAGGTGTCTTACCCGTCCTGATGGGTTTTTTGATGCCCTCCATGGCAGGATCAGGTGCCTGAAAGAGAATAAAGAGAAGGGATGGTTATCCTGGGAGCAGGGCATAGCCATGTTCAAGTGCAACCCTGCCTTAAAAGTGGATCTGAAACGTTTCCCTCATCACAGATCTGTTTTTCTAACATGTTTTTCTCACACAGAACGTTTTCTAACATTTCTGACACAGTCAGTGATTCTCTCAGGGCAGTAAGAAATGTGTGTGGGTTCTATTGGGGCTGTTTCAGAGGAACAAGCCCTGAAAACCTCCATGGAGTGGCCAGAGTGGGATGGACACCCTTGAGAACCAGAGTTTGTCCCTGGGAAGACAAGGCTGGGTGATAACTGAAGCTCCCACACAGGTCTGAGCATGAAAATGTTGTCCTGCCTCACCTCTGCTCCTACTGCTTGCTGGGATGTAAAACCAGGGGTCAAAATGGTGCAGGAGATTGTCCTCAATCAGTGTGACATGAGAACTTCCCAGGAAACAAGCTCCAAGGCTGGAATGCAGCAGGATTCCTCTGAGGTCTTGCCTCTGATTCATCACAGCTCTGCCACCCAGACACAGGACCCCGAGGGCTGTGCTTGCTTGCATGTTATTCCACACAAGTGAAGTCCCTGACAGCTCAGAAACCTCCAGCGATGCCCTCCAGGAGCAAAAAGTTCTCTCAAGAGCTGAGGAAAGACCCTGAGAGTTCCTCAGTGCTGGAAACTCTGTGTCACATCCTTTCACTCTCACACACCAAGTGGTCCCACCGGGATTTTTGGTATCCAGGCTAAAACAGCTCCTCTTACCTGGGTACAAACCAACTGTGGGGACTAACCAGGCTAAGTCCAGCTTACCACAGATCTACAGAGTGTTTGGAGGTGGAAGGGACCCATAAGCATCATCAAGACCAACTCTCTGCTCCTCACAGGACTACCTAAAACTAAACCATCTGACTGAGAACAGCTTCTTGAGCTCTGTCAGATTTGGTGCTGTGACCACTTCCCCTGGGGAGCCTCTCCCCACCAGCATGTCCAAGAAGAAGAAAGCTGGGAACCTGGTACCAACTTTAACAGAACATCTGATATCTCCTGGGAGAAATGAGGCCCATCACGAGAAACAACTTCAGTGTAGTGGTCTTACAACATGAGCACTTTATTTCTGTGTGTGAATTAAATGGCAGGTGGTGAGGGGAGAAGGAAGATGGTTGGACAGTGAGAGAAGTCATGTTGGGCCAGTTTGTGGTACTTCATCTTTTAGTCTTAAATATTTAGGAATAGTTTTAATTAAGAGTTTGGCCTAATGTGACCATGTTCTCAGCCATGCTGAAGTGTAGAGCTGTGTCTGCTCCCAGCAAAGCAATGCTTTGCTCTAATGCCAAATTCTGTGTCCTGCAGAGATGGCAGAGGTGCTTCCAGGTGGGCTTGGCAGTGCTGGGTTAATGCTTGGACTCGATGACTTGGAGCTCTTTTCCAGTTTAAATGACTCTGTGGTTCTCCAGTGAATTAGATATCTGTAAAAAGTCATTTGTGCATTTTTCTCCTCCCACGCCTGAGTAAGGAATGGGCAGAGTTACCTGTCGAGACAGGATTTCTCCAGGTGACCTTCCTAAGCTGTGCAGGAAAGCTGCTGGGGTAGGGGATGAACAGAAACTGAGAGATATGATTTGAAAAACCAGGTGCTTCCAAGCTTTTTGTCCCCTACCCCACATCCTCCCTCACAAACCCTCACGGACTCTGTGCACACAAATCATCATATCTGGGACTGAGGAGAGTTTTGGCTGAAAACCCTCCCAAGGCCCCTCTGCCAGAACCTCTCAACACCTTTCTTTGCCCCCTGCTCTGGGCTGCCCCTCTCACACACACTCAGGGCACAGGGAACTGTTATTTGTCAATGTAATATATGAGCATTTCTGCCCTCTGTGGATAATAAAAGGAATTTTTACATGACAGGAGGGAGATACTCTGTCCCCAACGAGATTACACTGCATTAAATCATTTAATAGAGAAGTGTTTGGTAAAGCAATTGAGACATTGCCACCAGTGAGGTGGTCACCTTGCAAACCTCCCTCAGAGCTGGTGTGAGGGACAAGGGTGATATCCCAGAGCGTGTTTTGTAGTCAGGGCAACAGAAACAAAATTAAAAGGCACTAATTTATTGTGCTCTCCCCTGGGAAGTCTCCCAGCAAGTGAAACCAGCAGATACTAATGCAATTTATTTTCGTGACAACTGAGTAGAGATTGGAATAAAACTTCAGAACTCCCTTTGAAATATTACTGGTATTACTTCTGTCTTTTCTAACAGCAGAAATGTTGCATGTAATGCTATTGTTTGGAATGCAAAAAATCAACCAGTGGGAGCCCAAATAGATTACATTCTACAGTGGCAGCTCAGAAATAATTCCTGACAATGAATTCCACCCTGTCTGGAGTGATCTGGGTGCTGATGAGGAAGGATCTCAGTCTTTACTCAGCAAGCAGAATATGAGTTTGCTCTAATAGAGAAAATAATCAGTTGTCAGTGAAAGTAATTTCATTCTTGTTTCTCTTAATCATTTTACAAGGAATTTTCTCAGTCTGAGATGGAGTGGGACTGCTAAAGGGTCACTGTGAATTCCTGTGTTAGAGTGGTGAATATTCATCTAACCAGACATCTCTGACCACTGGGAGGGTGGGCAGGCCCTGGCACAGGTTGCCCAGAGAAGCTGTGGCTGCCCCTGGATCCCTGGAAGTGTCCAAGGCCAGGTTGGAGGGGCTTGGAGCAGCCTGGGCTGGTGGAAGGTGTCTCTGCCCATGGCAGGGGGTGGAACTGGATGATTTTAAGGTCCCTTCCAACCCAAACCATTCTGGGATTCTATGACATGTGTATCTACCTCCAGAAAGTCCAAGAAAACACATTTCCAAACCACACTCCCCCCCGAACAGGGCTGGGCTCAGCTTAACTAAGTGCAGAGTTCTCCAAGAGCCTGTGCCTGTGGCAGCTCTGTGGGGAGCAGCTCTCTGCTCCTCTGTCCTCAAAGGAAGGTCTTCAGTTTGAAAAGAAGCCTCCAGGCTCTCCTGTGTTTCTGCTCAGCCTCAGACCATCATGACTTCAGGAAGAATTTCTCCACTGAAGGGTGGTCAGGCCTTGGCAGGGGCTGCCCAGGGAGGTGGTGGAGTCCCCACCCCTGGAGGTGTCCAAGGAAGGGCTGGACGTGGCACTCAGTGCTCTGGGCTGGGGGACAAGGTGGGAATGGGACACAGGTTGGACTTAATCTTGGAGATCTCATCCAACCTTAATGATTCTGGGATTCTGTTCTCTGCCCCAGCCCTGGCTGAGGAGAAAAGGAGCTGCTGGCACCTCAGGTAGGTGTCTTTGAGGTGCAAATGTAGCCACCAGACATGAAACTGCAGAGAGCAGAGCATCATCTCCACAACTGATGTGATGATGAGCATCACAGGAAACAGCTCTGTGTGAAAATCAGTTTTTCCAGCACTGCCCAAACCTGTCCAAGTGACAGGGGACTGTCCCTGCACAGAACACCCACAGCAGGAGCTGCACCAGTGCAGTTTTCCTCTAAAATGCCTCAGTGGTTTCCTGTCCTGCTCAGTCAGTGGTAAATCTGCTTTGAGGGGGCAAATTCCACGTTTTATTTTATTTTATTTTATTTTATTATTTTATTTTATTTTGAATTTAATTTTCCTTTCTGTCGGGGTTGCCACCAGAGGGGGCCAACAGGCACCGCTTGGGGCAGCTGGGACAAAACTAGTTTTGAGCAGACAGAAATCCCCGACAGACAGTGCAGGATCACCCCGGGGGCTGCAGGGGAGATTCCTGGGCACGGCAGAGCCACTTTTTCAATGTTTTTAACAGCCTTCAAGACTAGATCAGCAAATATAAATCCCTGCTCTGACTCAGCAACTGCCACACAGGTGCCTTAATGGTGGTGAAAAGATTTGCCCACATGATTTAGGTTAAAGATATGAAGTGAACAAACTCCAGAGCACTGATGGACTGCCCTAGATCGTGGATTTTGGGCATTCACACAGAATTTGTTCGTGGGGGTGGGTGGCCCAGGTGTCTCACACAGCACATCAAGATTTGTTGGGGTCTGTGTGACTTAAAATGACATTTTTCCAGTCCTTTCTGTCCCATTCTCTTTCCCTGATTTTATGTCTGTCTCTCTATGCACATAATTACCTACAGAGACGTGTGTATATATATATATATATACATATATTCAACAGGGTGGAGGTTTAAACACACCTATAAAAGTGTTAAGAAGTAAAATGAAGGCTCCAGATCACCTTACACAGACTATTCTTATTCCACAGGAAAACAAAGTCTCTTGTGAAAGATCAAGAATGGCCTGAAGCCAAGGGGTTCTGCACATGAAAGGTGAAGAAACAAACTGACCTCAGCACCACATGTAATTAATTCCAAAAAACGTAGTTTAGTTCCAAAAATGACACTTCCCAGGTCTGACATTACCATGCTGTGCCACCCTTCTTGAAAACAAGGCGTAAAGGAAATTTCTTGGGGTGCTGGAAAATGGGAGGGAGGGGTGTTAATGTGTACTAGAAATTCAGAGAAGCAGCTTTGAATCATAGTTGCCTTTTTTTTTTTTTTTAAATTTGGTCTTTCATCTTGTGTTTCCCTTATGCAGAGCACCCAGGTCGTGGGTGAGGTAAATGCTTCGTTTCTACACAGTTTGATTTTCCTTTTCCAATCTGTCCTCCTTCATCCTAAAATAGGTAAGTATAAATTCATAAAAAGGAACACGAGCAGCCAGCTTGTAACCTGTGATGGGGGCAGGGGGCTGTGTGATCTGCTGCCACCAGAAGCCTCCCTTTAATGCTGTGGCACCCAAGACAAGTGTCACAACACCTGTGTTGTCCCTACAACCCTCTAACACCCCTTTGAGCAGAGGAAAAGAAAAGCTTCTATCTCTGCTCAGCATAAGGAGGGCGTGAAGTTGCCCCTGAGGTGAAGGACCACTCACATAATCCAGCTGGGAACATCTGGAGAGAAAACCTGACCATCCCAAGAGGGTGATCACACAAAAATTGGTCCCTTCTTCGAGAATTGCAAAGAGAATAATTAAGTCAATTGATCACAGAATCACAGAATCAACTGGGTTGGAAAAGACCTCTGAGATCATCGAGTCCAACCTGTGACCCAACCCCACCTTGTCACCCAGACCATGGCACTGATGCCACATCCAGGCTCTGCTCAAACCCCTCCAGGGACAGGGACTCCCCCCCCTCCCTGGGCAGCCCATTCCAAGGGCTGATCCCTCTCTCTGCAAACAACTTCTGCCCAATGGCCAACCTAAACCTGCCCTGGGGCAGCTCAAGGCTGTGCCCTCTTGTCCTGCTGCTGGTTCCTGGCAGCAGAGCCCGACCCCCCCGGGCTCCCCCCTCCTGGCAGGGAGTTGTAGAGAGTGAGAAGGTCTCCCCTGAGCCTCCTCCTGTCCAGGCTGAGCCCCCCCAGCTCCCTCAGCCTCTCCTCACAGCACTTGTGCTCCACACCCTTCCCCAGCCTGGTTGCCCTTCTCTGGACCTGCTCCAGCCCCTCCATGTCCTTCCTGAGCTGAGGGGCCACAACTGGGCACAGCACTCCAGGGGTGGCCTCCCCAGTGCCCAGCACAGGGGCAGAATCCCCTCCCTGCTCCTGCTGCCACACTGTTCCTGAGCCAGGCCAGGATCCATTGGCCCTCTTGCCCCCCTGGGCCCCCCTGGCTCATGTTCAGCTGCTGTCAGTCAGAGCCCCCAGGTCCCTTCCTGCCTGGCTGCTCTCCAGCCACTCTGTCCCAGCCCGTGGGGCTGCAGGGGGTTGTTGTGGCCAAAGTGCAGGACCCGGCCCTTGGCCTGGTTGACCCTTGGTGATGCTCTAATCCCTGCAGCAACAGGACTCAATATCCACAGGGCTCCAAAACTCTCCAGTCCCTTTCCCTGGAGCTGCTGAAGTCAAAGTTATGAGGTGTTCAGCCCAACCACAGCTGTGTTTCCAAAGGAGCCTTCCCCTGAGGTGCCACCAGGAGCTGAAATGTTTCTGTCTCACAGAATCAACACTTGCTCCCTGGTCTGGAAATCCAAACCAGTCACGGATGGAGGATGATTACACTGCTCCTGAACTCGGGGTCGTGCATCTCCCTGAGAGCAAGAGCACAGTTTGTGGCTTTTACTGCCAAATTCTCCTCAGAGCGGAAAATTGCTGCTTGATTTTATTTGTTTCTCACACACCTCAGCTTCCTATTTCCTCCTTCAGCCAAGCTCATTTTCAAAGCAGCTGCAACGGTGTCATTACTCTTTTAAGTCAAAACCTTGACTCTTTCAGTGATATTGTTACTGGTGTAACTGTGTTTATCCTGGTGGAGAGGTAATTTACTGCTTACTTTCATAATAAGTACAAATAAAAGCCTCATTATATAGAAAAGCTGTGGCAAGTCTGTAATTACCCAGCTTGTTATTTTAAAGATCTCCCTTAATATGCCACTATTTATCACTTAAAAATCCCCATGTCTCACTTTAACTGCCCTCAAACTGCTTCTCTTTTGGAAGAACACTGATTACAGGTAAATGACTCCTCTCTGATGGAGCTTAAAGAAGTATCAGTCAAGCCTTCATGGTTTCATTTCTGGGTAATGTGCACACAAATTGCACAGGGTAAATTTAGGAAGAGAAAATATTGAGTCAAAGGATCATATTTTGTTTTCCATGGCCACCTTCCTCCAGCAGCCCTTTGCTGGTGCTTTCATTGTATGAACAGGAGTGGAGGTACTTCAGCACTTCCATTTTTGCAATGAGACTTCAAAGCCTGTAAAACTTCCAACCTGGCATTTTACCCCGGTGAAGTTGATGGGAAACGCTCCTGGTGAGGTTAAAAATGCACTTTTTATACCCACAGCCACCTGTAGCTCTGCTCTGTCACTGTCCCACTGATTCCCCACTCAACCCCAGATGCACTCGAGAGCTCTCCTCTCTTTTAAGGAGGAAATTATGCCTGTGGGCTGAGGGAACAGTTATTTTTGTGAGACCTCGTCTCACATCCTCAGCACTCCTTGCTGTAGCTCTAGTTGTGCATTAAAAATCACACCCCAGCACAGCACAGAGAGCAGGAACGAGCTGCTTTGCCCCCATCCACTGCTCTGGGTGGGTCAGGAGAGCTCTGCATCTGCCAGGACGCACCCACAGCACCACCTGGGTCACATGGAAGTGTCCTCTGGCACATCCATCGCTGGAATTAATCTCTATTTTGGATGAACACAGGTAGGCACGACCAGACCAGACCGAACCATCTCAAAACGTGGTTGTTCTCCAAAGAAACAACAGGAGACACACAAAACCAGGGAGCAAACACTGAGGCACGATGGAACTTCTCTCCATCTCTCCTAAGGAGGCAGGACAGAGGCTGGCTGGCATCTTGGATCACGAGCTTTCTATTCCCATTTACAGAGCAGAAATTCCGTGCCAGAAATTAAAACTGCCCATGGAGAAGAGTCATCTTCTTTTGAAGTGCTTTACTCTCCCTCTTTGTTTCATCTTTCTCTCCCCTAATTCACGTGTGTGCATTTATAACAGAGGGAGCAACAGGTAAATTTTGGAAAGGAGAAAAAGAAAGGGAAAGGGCAGAGAAAAAGAAAAGATCCAATGAAGACGCCTCTTACCGTCCTCTGAACCACCAGGATCATGATGGTGGCCAATGCAAAGACGAGCAATGCCACGAGGGTGGCGATGATGAAATACAAATAGATTCTGCTGGTGCCCCCGAGCCTCCTCGAAACAGCGTCTTCATTGCCATGCATGGCTGATTCACGCGAGTCCCTCACCTGAACAACTGTTTGCTCCTGTGCCTGGCACATTCTTATATAGCTCTCGAGGTGCTGCTCTGTATCTCCCCTCGGTCGGGTTCAAGTTGCAGCCCATCTCTGCTCCTGGCAGGATTTTCCCCCTTCATCCTGGCTCATGTGATCCGGAAAAAAACCTTCATCACTCGCGGCACAGAGGGCGAGAGCCCCGGGGGCGTGCGGGCAGGACGCGGCTGTGAGCAGGGGCAGGAGCCTCATGTTCCTGCTCAGGGATTTCTCCCGGGCTCTCGGAGCCCTGCACGGAGGTGTCTGATGTCAGAAGGTGAACGGTTCCCCAGACCAGTCGGCCCCCGCCCTCCACCGGCTTTCTGTGAAATGGGGAGATATGCAAATGCTGTTTCATTTTCTACTCGCTGCAGCTGCACTGTGGCACCGGGAGCGGCCCCGGGGCTCTGCCTTCCTGTGGCACAGACAGTCACAGAGCACACCTGGTTAGAAGGGACCCACAAGGATCATCAGTCCAACCCTCAGCCCTGCACAGACCCATCCCCAAGGGTCACATCCTGTGCCCCAGAGGATCATCCAAACCCTCCTGGAGCTCTGGCAGCCTTGGGGCCGTGCCCACTGCCCTGGGGAGCCTGGGCAGTGCCCAACCACCCTCTGGGGGAAGAACCTTTGCCTGAGATCCAACCTGACCCTGCCCTGGCACAGCTCCAGCCATTCCCTGGGTGCTGTCCCTGGTCCCCCCAGAGCAGAGCTCAGTCCCTGCCCCTCCTCTGCCCCTGCCCAGGCAGCTGGAACTGCACTGAGCTCTGCCCTCAGTCTCCTCTTCTCCAGCTGAACACACCAAGTGCCCTCAGCTGCTCCTCAAACATCTTCCCCTTAAGGCTCTTCCCCATCTCCATTGCCTGTTTATTTGGAAACATTCCTGCTTCATTCCAGTGTTGATGGACCAGCCATTCCTATCCCTGCATGTTTTATGTGAGGTGACTCCTGCCTTGCTGGCCAGCCCAGCTCGAATGAAACTTGGGTGTTTCTGAGAATTTTCACAGTTAGATGGGTGTCCTTTTTTGAACTGAATCTGTACAAGCCAGTTAACTTGTGCAACATGATCCAAATTTCTGGGAGTGTTATTTAGAATCATAGGATCACTGAGGTTGGAAAAGACCTCTAAGTACATTGAATCCAACCATTAATCCAACACTGCCAAACCCACCACTAATCCATGTGTCTAAGAGCCACAAATTTGTCTCAGCTGCTCTTGGTTTGGGAATACAGGGACATCAGAGAGGACAAACAGGACTTTACCACTGGTCCATCCAGCTTAACATGTTGCCTTCAGTAGAGAGCAACAAGAAATGCCTTGGGAAGAACATCAGAATAAAAGAAACTATTTATTGGGTGTAACTCTCCAGTTTCCTCTGATTTGGGCTTGTGGGACTCCCAGTACTTCCCTATTTTAATGCAATTCTTCTTTACACCTCTGACATTACAGAGTCCTGACATCTTACTATCATTACCACTGTCTTTAATGAAATCACTGGAGCACAGCACTGCAAAGGCTTCTAAAGATGTGCAAAGTAGTGTTTTTTCAGTGTGTCCCTTATCACCATGGAAACAGGCACAGTCTGTCTAACCAGAGGCAAAGGGGAGCAGCCTCCTCTCCTGGGGGTGAGACAATGGTCAGGTCTCCTTCAGCAAATCTGTTGCTCAAGCCTGCCCTGTTGGATGAGGTGGATCATCAACTTCTGCATCCTCCTTGCTGGATGCAAAAGCTTTGGGCAGCCACGACCAGCAGAGGTTCTCACTCGTCCTGATTTGGAAATAATTTTGGATTGATTTGGAAATTAATCTTGATGATAAAGATTTCCACAGTCTGGCCTGTGAGAGTTCATTTGGCCCCTCAAGCAGCCAGTCCTGCAGAGCAGCAAACTCAGCCTTTGGGAAGCAGAACATGGGGATCCCCTCACACCAAATCTCCTTGGCAACAATTCTGAAATGGGGGGAAATCCAAGTTAAAAGATCTTGCAGTGACTGGCAGCATCTCCTGAAGAGGCAGTTCAGCATCTCTGGCTCGTGGCTGAACAAATACACTGAGGAAGGTGATTTTAAGAAAATAATGGTGGTGTGGTTTGAAGGATGTCACGTCATGTTTGGTGTCATGAGGAGGGCAAAGCTCTCGGGGAGTTTTTAGGCTTTTACAGCCACACGGAGATGTGCAGGTCAGCTCTGCAAACTGCAAAACACTTGTGCTACTTCTAGGGAGACAACCAGGTAGTGGTGATGGCTCCAAAAGAAAAAGAGATCAGTGAAGGCCAGTGAGGGAAAAGTGGGATGAATTAATTGCTTGTGTAAAAACGTGTTGCTTTCTAATCTGAATCTGGTCAGCCCATGAGCACAAACTCACAAGAGGAGTTGGGAATGCTTAAATCTGCTGGGAAGATCATGGAATCATAAAATCCCAGAATGGCCTGGATTGGAAGGAACTTCAAAGATCATCCTATTCCACCCCCTGCCATGGGCAGGGACACCTTCCACTAGCCCAGGTTGCTCCAAGCCCTGTCCAACCTGGCCTTGGACACTTCCAGGGATCCAGGGGCAGCCACAGCTTCTCTGGTCAACCTGTGCCAGGGCCTCCCCACCCTCCCAGGGAAGATTTATTTCCAAAAATTTAATCTAAACTTACTTTCAGTTTGGAGGCATTTTCCCCCTTGTAATAATATGTAGGAGCACAGAGCATCCCCTCATGCTCTGCACACTCACACTCTGAACACTTCACAGTGTTCCAGGACAGCCAAGGCAAACTCCTCAGGTGGCCCCAGGTAAGAGCAGGATCTTTGAATGATTCCCCTTTCGTGATGGGTGAAAGAGTTTGAAATGCAGCCCTGAAATCCTGCTCAGCTCAGACAGCTGGACTGTTCAGGCAGACAGCAATTTTTAAACAGTAACAGTACAGAACAAGTGGATTCTTCGGGAGCTTTGTCCTAGGCAGTGGATAAACCCCATTAAATAAGTGGTTTTGGGGCACTCTGGCTGTCCATCCTGGCTTGTAGGTCGTGATGTGATTTCACACAACTTCAGTGCAATGCTCTGTCACCCCCTAATTCCTGAAAACATCACTCAGCGAACACTTTCACGCCACCATCTGCCTGATTATGCTGATTCCCAGAGCACAGTTCACTGTTCTGTGCCTCCTGATCAATGGTGCAGCAATTCTCACCAGCCCTGGTTCAAGAGGTTAAAAAGCAGGTGCTTGCCCTGCATTTGCATTGGCACGGTGCTGCAGCAAAGGGCTTTGCATAAAAGGGCAAGGAGGGAGAAAACAAGCAAACCACAAACCCAGCAGTTCTAATTGTTTCTTGGTAGCCATTGAAAGTGACTCTCTGTACTAAAAAAATACAAAATATCCCAGCCACTTAATAATATTTATTTGTGTCCTCCTCTGCAGAAAGGAAATAAATGTGCAGAGAACTGAAAACCCCATCTATGTGGTCAGTGGAAATTCACCCTTGACGAAAGTTGTGATAACTGAAACCTTTATAAAAGACATTAATGCCCAGTTTTTCAAAGGTACATAGTTACCCAGCTGCCCCTGAAATCCAGGGGGGTGAAGTGTGCAGGTGCCTTTAGAAATTTCTGGGTTTATCCCCAGTGGGAACTGGGTCCATTTTTCATCAAAACAATGATTTACGTTTCCATCCCTGTAGTTTGTTACCAGGACCTCAGCCTTTGCTTTTCAAGGTCTAAGAGAGCTCAGAGAAGATGCTCAATAATGTGTATTTTATCACCCCAAGTGATTCTTAACAGCCTCCTAATTGTGTCTCAGCAAAGGAGCTGCTGGATTTCCTATGGAATCCCAGAATCCCAGAATGGTTTGGGTTGGAAGGGACCTTAAAGACCACCTCATTCCACCCCCTTCCATGGGCAGGGACATTTTCCACTAGACCAGGCTGCTCAGAGCTCCATCCTACCTGGAACAAGATGATCTTTAAGGTCCCTTTTCTTCAACCAGAGTCCCCGTTCCATGCCTGGTCCCTGGTTGCACACACGTGGATGCCTGCAAACCATTTGGGTTGGAAAATCAAAATCAATCAATTGAGCTCTCTGCAAAACACCATTAGCACTCAAAGGATGAATCACCTTGTTGTTGGAGGCTCTAAGTTTCCTCTGATGAATCATCCCCTTGTTGCACTCGGGGGTTGTGTTTGTTCCCCACCTCTGAGCCCCAGCCAAGGGAGCTGAGAACCCGGGCCAAGGCTGGAAGAGTTGTTTGGTTTTATTTTTTAATTCTATTTATTAGGATTTTTTTAATTCTATTTATTAGGAACCACCCACGTGGTTCCCCATCCAAGCCTGATCACTGACTGATTAAGTGACACTCCAGTATCTCATTCCCAACGCTGTTGGGATGACACCTTTGCCTGTGACCATAAAACAACCCTTGGAGGGAGATGCTGCCTGTCTCTTATCTCTCATCCAGCATATTGGAAGCTTTCCAAGAATAGCAATGTTCTTTTTTCATTTTGTTTCTCGAATAAGATTACTGCATAAAAATAGACATCAGAGCAAAACGAGAGCAAAAAGGAAAGGTTAGAGCTGCCACTGCACAGTGTTATCTCCTTGGGAAGCTGCACAGAATTTATTCATGCTGTGCAGCCGCCTTACTTGTTCAAAAGAATTGTATCTCTCAGTCTTGTAAGGCAGTGGAAAATCAGGTATATTAAATTAACTGAAACTGGGGGAAAATCACCTTTTAATACTGTAGGTGAGATGCACCATCCATCTCTTCTGGAGTGCAGGTAGAAAGCAGAGGCACTGAGATAGATAATAAAATGCAAGAATAAAACAATACAAGTGGAACAGTTATAGAAGTGCAATAGCTTTCACAAATTTATTTGCTCAGTAGGAATTATTGTCTGCCCAAGCACTCCCACTTCTTCCTGTGCAGCATCCCCCAAACAAGGCAGCTGCCTGACTTCCTGGAAAACCTTTGGAACCTTCCAGCAGCACCTGCTTGTGAGAGTCAATCCAAGTGGAAAACTCTTTTCTGGGTATTAAACCCCTCTGCATTCTGATTAATGCCCTGGGAATAAGATGAAGAAGATAATGTGTGAATCTCAAAGCTGGAAGAAATGGGCAATTAATAAGATAATTTCAATTAAAAGAAATGCAGGGATATTTAGGATGGGATTTTCAGGCACGTCCAGAGATTTCAAATAACTGTGAAATACCGGTTATTCTTTTACAGGACACCAGAAGGACATTCATTTCCCACGTGGTTCTCATAATTTCCTGAAAATCAGGCTATTTCTATGTGATTCCAGCAGCATAATGAAAAATTGAGCCACTCAGATTCTGTTGCCTACTCTGGGGTCTAATAAAAAAAAATCTCAAGTTCAATAAGAGAGAGAAAAAGGACATTTCCAGTTGCTGGTGTGAGTGTGGTTCTTAAAGTCTCTGGACACACCTGAAAATCTTGGCCTGAGAAAATCCACGAGGTGGATGGAGGAGGAAGTTCTTGAGATGAAACAATTTGACAGGCAATTCAGGAAAAGTTTTATCCCCAAAATCTGGGAAATGATAGTGCTGGTGAGCCAGGAAAAATAAAAAAACTTGAGGTGGGGGCTGAGCTGTGGGACAGGATCAGACTCGAGTTTTGCACCTTCCTGTTGCCCTCCCACCCACCCAAGGGAGTGTGAGGTGTGTGGGAACCTGGGGATGGAGGTGAGAAAGGGGTTTGGAGGGATAAAAGTGCCTCTTGGATGGGAAAGGGGAACTCAGGAACTTTGGAGGCACAGGTATGGGGGTCTGGGTTAGGAAAGGCATGGCTTTGGAATTGTTGGGCTGTAACAATAAGAATTTTCCTGTGTGTGAGTCTGAAACTTTTAGTGATTGTTCAGAGTAAGATGTGGAATCATGAACTAAAGACTAATTGGTTTGATTTGAGTCAAAATCTCTTATTTGTGTTCCCTGTGCCTAAGGATTGTGTGGAAAGCTTTTGATAGTAGAGAGATGAGTGATCTGAGGTCAGACTGAAAATAATCAGACCTTCACAGGGGCCACACCATCCCTGGTTAGAACTTCACTGGGAGAGCTGAATCACATCACCACTGAGTTTAGGTGCCAGTATAGGGCACCCAGGTTAGAAATAAAGACCCCACAAACAGCTTCTAAACCTTATAAACAGGGAAATATATGGTCTGCTTAGCATGGCTTTCATACACTAACCCCTAGTGGGTAAAAATACGAGAACCAGTAAAAAGTCAAAGCCACAACTAGTTTGAAATGCGGTTGTACATCACAGGAAGAGCAGGAATGTGGGGTGAGAGTATATTTATGATTCTGGCAGGTTGAAAGGCTTTGTTAGTTCACCTTTCTCAAAATAAGAAAACTCCATCACTTTTCTTCTCGGGGAAGAAACTGTCAAATTGTTTATTTTTTCCCATCCCTGCAGGACAAAGAAGGGAAGAGCTTTCACAATTTCCACCGTGGTGAATGTGGCAGAGTGAGCTGCCTTGGGTGCCAGAGCTGCCTTCTGTCCCTCACAGCCTGGGAGGGGTTTATCCTCACAGCACCTCTCAAGGTGGATCAGTGTTGGTGCTGCTTCTGTGATAAGCTGAGAGGATGATTCGGGCTCATTAAAAAGCAAACAGTGTCAGGTCAATATAACCTGGAGAGAGAAAAGAAAAAACAAATCATAAAACTTAATTGGGCCCCTATAAAGGCATAAAACAAGTTACCTCCCTTTTACCTTGTGTAAGATTTATAGTGAAGGAATTTCGTTTAGTTAGCCAGATAATAGCACCTTTCTTAAAAATTTATAACTTTGTATAGATAACAAGCAAACATCTGTTGAATGCCTGACTTGACAATATATTATGGATGCTTATAGATAACATTCTTGTTTAAGAAAAACATCTGTTGAATGTCTGACTTAACAATGTGTAATGTTTATGTTTATGTATACTGAATATTCACAAAGTAGCTGGAAATAAATGTAGAACAACTGTCTTTGGGTGTGACAGGCATTGGGAGTTGTTAAAACCCCTCCCTGATCACCCAGCACTGAATTTGCTTTTATCACATAATAAATTCTAATTGGAAATCACCCGGGTTTGGGTTTCTATTTCTCACACTTCTCTATCTCCTTGTTGAAGACAAGTGATGCAGCATCAGAAGGTGAAAGTGGCCCTGTACAGGCGTGGGGGTTAAATCCAGCTGTGCCCCCCTGGTCTGGGAGCCTCTTCAGCCCACAAAGGTTTCCTGAAGGTCTCTCCAGGTCTCTCCAGAGTTGATGTGACATGGCCAAGGACCACGAGGACACACAGAAAAGCTGCAGCAAGGGGTGTTTGAGCTTAAATGATCAGTTAAAATACACACACACACACACAAAAATCAGTGTTAAAATAAGGAAATACCACCTGTTTCCTCAGAGTGACAGGAGCTTTCTGTCCAGAGGTGAAAGTGCTAAAAGTCCTAAGGATGACACAAGAATGATATTTCAAAATGCCTTAAGTGCTGGATGCCACCTGGAGCTTTGCATTCATGGCAATTAGCACAGGGTCAGCTTGGAGGTAGCTTTTGGTTCCAGCCTGGGGTGTCTTCAAGCAGGGGCTGATTTCAGGTCTCCCATCACCATATTGAAGGTAAAAACCACCATGAAAAAAGCTGCAAGTCCCCTCCTTGGAGCACTGCAGCACTTGGATGCCACCAACACCCCTAAAGAGAGCTCCCAGCCCTCATCAATTAACAGTCACACTAATTGGGATGTGCTGATGTTCAGCTCTGGCTGAGCACTTGTCTGCAGTGCTTTTTTGGAGTTGCTGGGCTTCTCACGAGCTCTACTCGTTGGCAAGGGGCAAGATTCCCCTGAATATGTTGGATGAAACACTTCTGGGCACCCCAGGCCAGTTGTGGAGGCAGCATCTGTGCAAACCAGACTGTTCTTTCTCAGTAAGTGATTCATCCTGGCTTAAAATCTTTGCATGCGGGGGAGTGGATGAGTTTGGCAATGTTTAAACCCCCAGCCCACATCAGGGATGAATTTAGTAACAGCCCAGACAAGTTGTTTTGTCTGGATACCTCCCAGATAGCCAAAGGCAATGACTGAGGGCACTTGTGAGCGTGACTTAATTTGGGAGCAGGAGCCTCATTAGCAGGCACAATTAATCATTGTGGCTCTTGTGACAAAATCACCCCCATCACCCTGCTGAGGGTGGCAGTCATCAAACAGGCATAATGCACCCTGCCTGGGGATGATATTATAGAAGGCCATCATCAAGCAGAGACAAGCCATGGATTGAGAGTGACCTCAGCCTGGTGCCTCCAGGGAGGATTGGTGACAACGGGACAAGGGAATGGAGGCATCACTGTGCCACGGCTGCCAGGGCATCATCACTGGCCCATTTGCATAAGCCAGAGAAAATACATAAATCAGGGGAGAATGAAAAAGCAAAATCAGAATATTGAGCCTTGAGTGACAGTCCTGCTTTGTCCTTACAGAGGTAATTGTCAGGCAAAATGCTGCATCTGCCAGCCCTTTCACTACAAGAGTCACCCTAAAAATACCCAGAGTCTTTTCAAAGCTGCATTTCTTATCCACAAGAGGGGCACATCCACTATGGATCCTGTGTGGTTTGCCCTCGGTGGAATTAAATCTGGCATTTCTTTCTTTGATTCCAATCCCAGAATACAAAAGCTCTGTGCATTCCCATTGACATTCACATCATTTCTACTTCAGCTTCTCTTGAATTAATTCAACCCTGGAATCTTCACAATGTCACTCTCAATTTATTCAGGCTGAGGCTGAAAAACTAATTCTTGTCCATTCTTGAATTCTGCCCCTTCTTATTCCTTTCTTTGATGCCTTTGTGCAAATATCTGAGTAATTCCTTGGGCACACCACACACAGCGGGTTTTGCTGATGGAAAAGCAAGTTTTTCACTCTTTCCAGAGGAGCTGGACACTGAGACAACTGAAGGACAATCAGCACAAACCACTGTACCAAATAGCAAGTGGGTTTTTGACAATATTACTTCTCTGTACATTTTCCCCAGACTTTTCCACACTGGAGGACTGCCAGCCTACATAGGATCAGAATCATGGAATGGTTTGGGTTGGAAGGGACCCTAAAGCTCATCTCATTCCACCCTCTGCCATGGGCAGGGACACCTCCCACCAGCCCAGGCTGCTCCAAGCCCCATCCAACCTGGCCTTGGACACTTCCCCACCCTCCCAGGGAAGAATTCCTTCCCAATATCTGATCTAAACCCACCCTCCTTCAGCTTATGAACCATTTCCCCTTGTTCTATCACTACATATCTACGTGAAAAGTCCCTCTTCAATTTTCTTTTAAGTCCCTTTTAGGCACTGGAAAGTGCTATAAAGTCTCTTCTCTTCTCTTCTCTTCTCTTCTCTTCTCTTCTCTTCTCTTCTCTTCTCTTCTCTTCTCTTCTCTTCTCTTCTCTTCTCTTCTCTTCTCTTCTCTTCTCGTCTCTTCTCTTCTCTTCTCTTCTCTTCTCTTCTCTTCTCTTCTCTTCTCTTCTCTTCTCTTCTCTTCTCTTCTCTTCTCTTCTCTTCTCTTCTCTTCGCTTCTCTTCTCTTCTCTTCTCTTCTCTTCTCTTCTCTTCTCTTCTCTTCTCTTCTCTTCTCTTCTCTTCTCTTCTCTTCTCTTCTCTTCTCTTCTCCC